>NC_057798.1:140676849-140711642 GCF_018294505.1 Triticum aestivum | reverse complement strand
TTTTGCTTTCGCGAGAAGCATGGTTGTGCTTTCGAAAGAGGCACGGGCGTGCCTCTTTCGGAAAGAAAAAAAAATGTGTTTTCTGTTTTTTTCTTTCGCGAGAGGCACGGTTGTGCTTTCTCGACAGGCACGGGCGTGCCTCTTTCAAAAAGGAAAAAAAAAGCGTTTTCTGTTTTTTATTCTTCCGCGAGAGGCACGGTTGTGATTTCGTCATAGGCACGGACGTGCCTGTTTCGGAAAGGGAAAAAACGCGTTTTCTGTTTTTTTTTCTTTTGCAGGAGGCACAGTTTTGCTTCCGCAAGAGGCACGTTGTGCTTTCGCGAGAGGCACGAGCGTGCCTCTTTCGAAAAGAAAAAAAATCCGTGTTCCCGGTTCGGTTTTTTCGTCGGTTTTTGTTCATCCGGTTTTTTCGTGAAAAAAGGTTCGTCAAAATCTATCAACATGGGATCTAGTTTTGAAGATCTCGACGTGAGGAATCTAACAGCGAAAGCGGTTCGGTATTTGGACACACGGTTTAAGAGATAAAACGTTTTGAATAAACGGATCTATGAAAAAAAAGGAAAACACCCAGGTTACGACAAGTGGTGTACATACAAAGCGCCATTTGTCGCAACCTGGAAAGTTGGAGTGATCTCCGTAAAGAGTACTCCATAATTAGTGATTTTGCATGTTCTGTGCATATGCTGGCTCCACGGACACACAAGGCCCATATCAGCATATGTATGGGTATAGTCAAGGAAAAAAAAGCCCTTTAAGGTAGCCCACCAAGTATATACGGAAGTCAAACATGCTAGCCCAATATCTCGCGGGAGAAACTAATTGGAGAGTATCCCGGGGGGACTTTTTCTAGTGTAGAAATACCTTAGCGCGCCAGGTGGCGTGTCCCAGCGCCACGTATCGTGCGCCGTACGCTAGGCATCACTTTGATTTTTCAAAAAATGAAGCACAGGTGCACAGTTGTGCTTCTGCATGGAGCACAATTGTGCTTCTTGCGTGAAAGCACAACTTGTGCTTACCAAAAGTGAAGCACATTTTATACAATTGATTGAAGAAGGGTTAGTATAGTTTTGCAGCACATACTACGCCAAAAAATAAAAGTTCCCCAAACCTATCAATAAGGATCTAGTTTTGAAGATCTTGACATGAGGAATGCAACGGTGGAAATGGTTCGTGAGATAAATCATTTTGAAAAATTCAATGTACGAAAACACACACAAAAAAAATCACCCACCTCTCCTATGCATTGAAGACATCCCATCAAAACTCTCTAGTTGCAAGAATTGGCACACATGCGACACCACTTGTTACCACCTGAGAAGGTGTGAGTGATCTTTGCAATGGATGCCCCTTAATTAGTGATTTCAACATGCTTATTGGGAATTGCAACTCGCAATCTCCCGCAGTTGCATCACGGATGGCCCGGCCCAATATCAGTCGATTTTTCATCGATCCTTTGAAACATTCTTATGGGTTTCTATAGGTTTCCGTGGAACCAAGTTTGTCTAGTTTGTGGTGTTTCTAGCGTTTTTTTATTACATTATTGTTTTTTATTTCTCTATCTTTTTTTTCATCCCATTTTAGGTTTTCTTCTGGTTTTTGTTTCTCTCCTTAGTATTTCTTTTTCCTTCTTATGTTTCTCTTTATTCCTATTCTATTTTTATTTTTATCAATTTAAGTTCATTATTTTTATTTTATAATTCTATTTTATCTTCATTGTGTACTAAAAAATATGGATCATGTTTTTTTTGCCTTATATTAGAAAATGTTCATGGTGTATTTAAATGTTCTTGATATAAATGTTGATTGCATATTCAACACTTTTTATGGTTTATTAAAAAAATTGTCGTATATGAAAAAATATCTTGTATTAGCATATGTTCATCATGTATTAAAAATTGTTTTTGTTGATGTTATTTACATTTTATAAAAAATGTAGATAAATACCTTGCTCCTCTAGTTTTGAGCAGATAGGTATGCTTCAGTAAACATATCAAACTTATGTTGTTTTTGTCGCACTGCAACTTATATTAAAGGAACCAACAATATTAGCTTTTTATAAAAAAAGTCTCAAAGTTCTTTTTTGTTATCTGTTAGTAGCATATCCATATATTTGTATACTAAAAAATACACTATTATAAATTTTTCTATGTTTTAAATGATGTGTATTGCGCAATGAATGGGGTAAAAAGGACTAAAAACTGCTTAGATGAGATTAAAAAAATTAGTTAACACTTACAACACACTAACGTTGAGAGGGGCAACTTTGCTAGTTTAACTAAAAAAAGGAACCAGTGAGGTTCAAACAAAAAAAAAGGGACCAGTGACACACTAGAATTAGGGACCATCGGTGGTGATGTTGTTCCACTCACGGTTGAGTACCACTGACAGGCCAAAAGTGTATCCCATCAATACTTTCGATATCACTAGTGAGTAGTGACATTTAGGTAGCAACGTTCGTCGATAGTTTGGCCCACCAACCTCTGTGAGGAACCCTTGCCTCTATCTCCCTTTGTATAAAAACCATAGCCTTTTAGGAAATCTAACTAACACACTCCCCCTCCCGGTAGGGCCTCTCTTTTCTCCCAATCTCTCATTTATTATCCATCCCTCCCAGCAACTACTGATCCCTGTCATAGACAAACATGATCATTGATAACATAATGGTGAAGCAAAAAGAGTTTCTAGGAGCTCAGGTTCATCAGAGAGTAGAGGCCACAATTTTGAGGCACAAAATCTTGCAAAAGATGTTGTACTTTAGATTACGGATGCCACGTGTTGCTTATGTCGAAACCAGAATTTTTGTTTATCCCTGACTTTGTTCTATAGAATAAAGCTTTGAACCAATAAAAGAAGAAACTCTTGACCCCTTCCACCCTCTCTCTCTCCCCTAGTGTTGCTAGTGCCCTTCTTTTCCACCCATTCGGGTCCAATGACCAAGTGAGGATGGAGGGGACCACGTGGATAATGCTCATGCAATGGAGCATCTTGCATAACCGCATAGTGGCATACATGTAGGCTGCCTGATGTCCTACAAGTGCACATGATTAGTTGTATTTAGTATATGAGTAAGAGTGTCAAATCCACGAGGAGCTAATGAATTGAATGTTTGCTTCTTGTAGAGTTTTGTCTACTGTGCGTGTTAAATGTATCTTGAACCCAAATAGACATGGTGGAGTAATGACGTGACCGATGATGTAACCAACATGTAAATAACAATAAAAATAGCAAATAGCTAAACAGAAGTGCACAATATTGCTTGCAGGAGGACATTAGTAAGGCAAGTGTTTTCGGGGTGAATAGTATCCCCTCTAGTTAAATAAGATAGTAAATGAGATTTATTCTACATTATACATACTTATACATGAGAATGGAGCCATGTCGATATATGCTCTAATGTATTAGAAATATATCACTCACAACCACTGCCATCTTGATAAACAGTTTTTCGGCATACGATGCTAACTAGAGTCTCCCCTTAGATGCCCCATAAATCGAATGGGTCTTCGTGGCTCTTGTGTCAAGGTGATATAAAGGTGAAAGGTAGTTTTGTCACCGTGGTGCCTTAGACCCAATATACCAATGATATTGACATCCTTTGTGTCCTCGAAAGTCAAAATGCTATGCATCCTATGGTCCACACCGTCACAAAGAACGTCGCTATGATCATAGAAAATTTTCTTCAATCGCTAACAATATTACAACCTACATTGGTTAAGGTTCTTCATCTTCATAAATTTTGTGCATGTAAGATCGGGTATTCTCCGAGCCTTATTAAAAGTTCACTTGCCATTAATCTCCCTACAGATACTAATTGCACAAAAATGGTCATCCCAAAACATAGATAATGCTTGAAGCAATTCTTCATCTTTACATTTATGGGTAGTCTACTGGTATAAAAACCTATTTGCTTTTATATGTATTGGAGAAGAGGATTTTGAGCCCCAAAACACAAAAGTTCATAGCAAGTGACGGTTTCCTCAAGTGAAGGTTATCTATCCGCGAAATCCTACTCAGCACCACAAAAACAAATCAAGAAATCTTCTTATGTCCCCAACAATTCTAGTTGGGTGCCAATCACACTACTCTTCTTAGTTGCCACAAGATGTGAGTATATAACGATAGATAAAGTTATTTTTTATATTTTTAGAATAAATAAGAACCAAGAGAATTGCAACTAAATTATGTGTTACTTGGGAAATTTGACCGTTGTTCATAGGTTCACTAGTTACCATGACGTTTTTTACCTTTGAATGCTTGACTTATCGTAGAACCATTCCATGAGATCGTTGATACGAGATAAACATATTGCACCGCGGTGGGCTCCAATCGTCGATGCATGAAATTCATGAATAATGTATACATGTTATTTGTGGTCGAGGTCGTGCGGGTGGGAGTGACACAAGGATTGTGCCAAGACACAAAATTACCTAGGTTCATGTTCCCAAGGTGTGTAACTACCCTACTTACTTCCTTTGTCAGTGTCTTATTTATCTTGAGAATAGATTGTTGGAGTGTTTGATTTCTACAGACATAAACCCTAAACAAGAAAGATCCTTAATCGATTGGTTCTCGACGGAGGTGTAGAGCGTGTCAAACAAATGGTGAAACTTGTCTTGCTCGCGGAACGATTAATACTTGAGACTTTGCCTAGGCATCCAGGCCCTTCTATATATGCACCCAACCTTGGACTCTAAGTCATACGCAATCTTGCTCGGACTCTTACTCAATCTCTCCTCGACCGATTCGAATCCGGACTCATTCCCGTAGTCTTCCATGTCCACCCTAGTTTTCTTATCCCATACACCAAGGGATAGAAGATCGAGAGTATCCTTGGTCTATATACTTAGCGGGTGGAATTTGGTGGGACATTCTGATAAGAATGTTACGTTAGCTTATTTTTCATTGTTGATAGTAGATGAAAAGGAATCACATACAAATGAACACACACATAGATGATATGTCCGCATGTGCTATTGTACCGCTCAAGATCATAGATATATATGTGCCCAAAATATTTCAGTTATGTTAAGATGAACAGGAGCTAGTTAGTGCAACTTGTACATGCGGTGAGACACTAAAAGAGATGTGCTTGGTTCAGTTTAAAGAGACAAATCAACAACTGAATATGTCACGTGAGGAAGAGTTTGGTGGAAAATTATTGTGTGAAGATACACATGCGTGCAAGCCAGCATGCTCGCCTAGTTACTTTTATGGATGTGTTCAATTTTGCAAGTCCAACACCTGCATGTTTGGACGCACAATATGCAATCAGAAGTACTTTGGATGCTTTGGTCGATATGCTAGTGCACGTCCAGGTGCATGTCCGTTAGTAGATTCTCAAGGAGATAAGGCAAGTCAACTTGGGTTTGCTTATTTCCTAGATTTAATCGAACATCAGGAGATCCCAAAGCATGGTGCATGTTTTCTATTTTATACTTTTGCCACCTAAAGAGAAGTATTAGGAAGGTGAAGGCAGAGCACGAAATGCATGGAATCTACAATCCTTAAAGGCAATCGGATGGGGTCCACATACCATACAAAGGGAGAAGAAGACACACGTACAAAAATCAAAGTCTAGTTAATTTCTAGTTTTAGTTTCCTTTTATGTTTGAATCGTGAGAGATATTGAATTTAATGTAAAGCTTGGTTTGCCGTTCAAGTTAGGTCCGGCTGATATATAAAGCCACAATGCGTCTGATGTAAAAGGCAGGATATATTTGGAGTTTAGACAACGTTGTGTATCGACTATGAAGCGGCCCTCTTCGGGTGTTGTTGTTATTTATTTTTTTGTGAATTTTTTGGGTGAAATTTGCACTTGGCTTGAGGTCCTTCGTTCCCGACGGGTTGCCCGCTGGTTACGTCTACTTTGGTGGGAGGTTCCTTCTTTGTCGAGGGATTGTCCTTTGGTTATCGTTACCCCATCTCCAGGTTACGTGTACTACTCACGTAATTGGGAGATTTTATCAGTGGAAGCTGGAGGTGTTTGTTGTATCATGAAAGATTGGGCCAAATCAGCGGCGCGTCCGAGGTCGTCCTACATCAGTTGGTATTCAGAGCAAAGGCTGTTCACAGCACAAATATTTTTCTTCGAGTTATTATTGAACTTTTTTATCATGAGGAAGGATTGTAGCTCACAAATGATGATGTCGGTGGAGGATCCATTGCGTGCGTTGTTGTGGTACCTATGTTTTACGTGTGTGCGTGTAGGGCCGCCTAGTTGTGCTACATTGATGAATTGTTATTCTGGGATGAATTTAGTGAATAAGACTATGGTTGATGCTTGGAACCTGCCGTTGTTTGATCATCCAGAACCGTTTGAGCTTTGGTGGAAGGACAAGTTTGTCTAGATAATGCATCGCGTTGAGGTACGGTTCATTCTATGTGGATATGATGACCTGGTCATGTGTGATGTGCTTCCTATGCACATGCATACATGTACGATACTGCTAGGAAAATCATGGACAGACAAAAGACAATTGACATATCATTTGGCAGGAAAATGTTCTTTTTTTCATGGAGGACAATACGTACCACTTGATTCATACACATCGGAGAAGTATATGGCTTGACACGCTCAAGATGCATCATAAGCAAAGAAGAAGGTTGAAGCTCCTGATTTTTTTCCGGTCATTGCTGAGTCTGCAAATAAAAATATTGTTGAAGAGATTGATTTGAAACCGAGGACAGTTTGGCTTCAAGGAGGAGAGGATGATATGTCCACATGTATTGTTGTGCCACTCAAGATCATAAATATATATGTGCCCAAAATATTTCAGTTCGGTGAAGATGAGCAGGAGCTAGTTAATGCAACTTGTACACGTGGTGAGACACTAAAAGAGATGTGCTTGGTTCAGTTTAAAGACACAAACCAACAACAGAATATGACACGTGAGGGAGAGTTTGGTGGAAAATTATTGTGTGAAGATTCACATGCATGCAAGCCACCATGTTGGCCTAGTTACTTTCATGGATGTGTTCAGTTTTGCAAGTCCAACACATGCATGTTTTGACGCAAGATATGCAATCAAAAGTATTTTCGATGCTTTGGTCGATGTGCTAGTGCACGCCCATGTGCGTGTGTTAGTAGATTCTCAAGGAGATAAGGCAAGTCAACTTCGGTTTGCTTATTTCCTAGATTTAATCGAACATCAGAAGATCACAAAGGATGGTGTATGTCTTGTATTTATTGTTTTGCCACATAAAGAGAAGTATAAGGAAGGTGGAGGTAGAGTAAGAGAAATCATAAACAAGTTTGTTGAAGTAGTAATACCATTTTCTGATGAGAATTCTAAGTCGTATGTGTACGGTTATTTTGCTTTGTGCATGGAATCTACTATCCTTAAAGACAATTGGATGGGGTCCACCTACCATGCAAAGAGAGAGGAAGACACACGTACAAAAATCAAAGTATAGTTAATTTCTAGTTTTAGTTTCTTTTTATGTTTGAACCGTGAGAGATATATAATTTAATGTAAAGCTTGGTTTGTCATTCAGGTTAGGTCCGGCTGATATATAAAGCCACGATGTGTCTGATGTAAAAGGCAGGTTATATTTTGGAGTTTATCCGGCGTTGTGTATCCACTATGAAACGACCCTTTTCAGGTGTTGTTGTTATTTATTTTGTGTGAATTTTCTACGTGAAATTTGCATTTGGCTCGAGGTTCGTCGTTTTTGATGGGTTGTGCGCTGGTTACGTCTACTTCTGCGGGAGGTCCCTCGTGTGTCGATGAATTATCCATTGGTTATCGTTACCCCAGTTTTAGGTTACGTGTAGTAATCACGTAATTGAGAGATTTTATCAGTGGAAGTTGGAGGAGTTCGTTGGATCATGAAAGAACGGGCCAAATCAGCGGCATGTTCGAGGTCGTGCCTACACCAGTTGGTATTCAGAGCAGAAGGTTGTTCACGGTACAATATTTTATCTTAGAGTTATTATTGAACTTTTTTATCATGAGGAAGGATTGTAACTCGCAAATGATGATGTCGGTGGAGAGGGATACATTGCGTGCCTTGTCGTGGTACCAATGTTTTACGTGTGTGCGTGTAGGGCCGACTAGTGTGCTACATTGATGAATTGCTATTCTGGGATGAGTTTCTGAGTAAGACTATGGTTGATGGTTTGAACCTTCCATTGTTTGAACATCCAGAACCGTACACGCTTTTGTGGAAGGACAAGTTTGCCAAGGTCATGCATCGCGTTGAGGTACGGTTCAATCTATATGCATATGATGATCTGGTCATGTGTGATGTACTTCCTATGCACATGCATACATGTACTATACTGCTAAGAAACAATGGACTGATAAAAGACAATTGACATCTCATTTGACTCAAGAATTTTCTTTTGTTCATGGAGGACAATGCGTACCACTTAATTCATACACATCGGAGAAGTATATGGCTGATTGCAAGAAGCGGGATATTGCTCAAGCGGCATCATAAGAAAAGAAGAAGGTTGACGCTCCTGAAATATTTTCAGTCATCGCTCAGTCTGCAAATAAAAATATCGTTGAAGAGATTGATTTGAAAGCGATGATGGTTTTGCTTCAAGGAGGAGTGGGTGATATGTCCACATGTACTGTTGTACCACTCAAGATCAAAGATATATATATATGTCCAAAATATTTCAGCTCTATGAAGATGAGCATGAGCTAGTTAATGCAACATGTACACGTGGTGAGACACTAAAAGAGATGTCCTTGGTTCAGTCTAAAGAGACAAACCAACAACATAATTTGACACGTGAGGAAGAGTTTGGTGGAAAAATATTGTGTGAAGATGCACATGCATGCAAGCCAGCATGTTGGCCTAGTTACTTTCATGGATGTCTTTAGTTTTGCAAGTCCAACACATGCACGTTTGGACGCAAGATATGCAATCAGAAGTATTTTGGATGCTTTGGTCGATATGCTAGTGCACGTCCAGGTGCATGTCCATTAGTAGATTCTCAAGGAGATAAGGCAAGTCAACTTCGTTTGCTTATTTCCTAATAAATTTAACGGAACATCAGGAGATCACAAAGAATGGTGCATGTTTTCCATTTATACTTTTGCCATGTAAAGAGAAGTATCCGGAAGGTGTAGGTAGAGCACAGAATGCATGGTTTCTACTTTTCTTACAGGCAATCGGATGGGGTCCTCCTACCATTCAAAGAGAGAAGAAGACACACGTACAAAAAAAATCAAAGTCTAGTTAATTTCTGGTTTTAGTTTCCTTTTATATTTGAACCGTGAGAGATATAGAATTTAATGTAAAGCTTGGCTTGTCATTCAAGTTAGGTCCGGTTGATATATAAAGCCACGGTGCATCTGGTGTAGAAGGCAGGTTATATTTTTGGAGTTTGCACAGTGTTGTGTATTGACAATGAAGCCGCCCTCTTCAGGTGTCGTTGTTATTTTTTTTGTGTGAATTTTCTGTGTGAAAGTTGCCCTTGCCTCGAGGTCTGTCGTTTCAGACGGGTTCCACGCTGGTTACTCTACTTTGGCGGGAGGTTCCTTCTGTGTCGAGGGATTGTTCGTTGGTTATCATTACCCCATCTTCAGGTTACGTGTACTAATTGCGTATTTGTGAAATTTTATGAGTGGAAGTTGGAGGAGTTCGTTGTATCATGAAAGAACGGGCCAAATCAGCGGCGCGTCCGTGGTCGTGCCTACATCAGTTGGTATTGAGAGCAAATGTTGTTCATGGTACAATATTTTTTCTTAGAGTTACTATTGAACTTTTTTTTATCATAAGGAAGGATTGTAGCTCGCAAATGATGATGTCGGTGGAGAAGGATCCATTGTGTGCCTTGTGGTGGAACCAATGTTTTACGCGTGTGCGTATATGGCCACCTAGTTGTGCTACATTGATGAATTGCTATTCTGGGATGAATTTATTGAGTAAGATTATGCATGGTTGATGCTTTGAACCTGCTGTTGTTTGAATATCAAGAACCGTACGAGCTTGAGTGGAAGGACAAGTTTGTCAAGGTCATGCATCGCGTTGAGGTACGATTCAATCTATGTGGATATGATGATCTGGTCATGTGTGCTATGCTTCCTCTGCACATGCATACATGTAAGATACTTCTAGGAAAACCATGGACAGATAAAACAAAATTGACATGTAGTTCGACTGGATAATTTTCTTTTGTTCATGGAGGACAATACGTACCACTTGATTCGTACAGATCAGAGAAGTATATGGCTGATCGCAAGAAGCGGGATATTGCTCAAGTTGCATCTGAAGTAAAGAAGAAGGTTGAAGGTCCTGAAGTTTCTTCGTTATCGCTCAGTCAACAAATAAAAATATGGTTGAAGAGATTGATTTGAAACTGAGGACGATTTCCCTTCAAGGAGGAGAGGATGATATGTCCACATGTGTTGTTGTACCGCTCAAGATCAAAGGTATATATGTGTCCAATATATTCCAGTTCTGTGAAGATGAGCATGAGCTGAATGCAACTAACACATGTGTTGAGACACTAAAAGGATGTGCATGGTTCAGTTTAAAGAGATCAACCAAAAACAAAATATGACACGTGAGGAAGAGTTTGGCAAAAAAATATTGTGTGAAGATGCACATGCATGCAAGCCAACATGTTGGCCTAGTTACTTTCATGTGTTTAGTTTTGCAAGTCCAACACATGCTTGTTTGGACGCAAGATATGCAATCAGAAGTATTTCGGATGCTTTGGTCGATATGCTAGTGCATGTCCAGGTGCATGTCCGTTAGTAGATTCTCAAGGAGATAAGGCAAGTCAGCTACGTTTGCTTATTTCCTAGATTTAACCGAACATCAGGAGATCACAAAGAATGGTGCATGTTTTCTATTTATACTTTGGACCCGGCTATGGAGCGCCCGTGCACCCTGTTAGACTGTATTTACATGTGTATATTGTAACGTTGTATATCACCTCATTATATATGTATGTGATAGGCCACCCCTAGAGGGTTGTGCCGGTTCCCCCAAAGCCTATTGTCTTACATGGTATCACGCTAGGTTACGTCCGCTTCCGCCTAAAAACCCTAAACCGCCGCCGCCGCCGCCGCCACCGCCGCCGCCGTCGCCCGACTGCTATGACGTCCGCCGCTGCGTCCGGCTCCACCGCCACCGGTTTTCTGCCGGCCTCCCTCGCGGCACTTCTCTCGAGGCCGCTGGATGCCGCCTCCCTTCAGGCGCCGATTGGGACACGGAGCGTCGGCTCCCTCTTCGCGCTCCCGCCGGCTGCTACTTCGCCCGGGCAGGCGCTTGTGGCCCACACCACCGCCGCCCCGTCAACCGCGGCTGTCGCGCCCTCGGCCACTGCGCTGCTGGTGGCGGAGGACGTCGTGCTGGCAGGCTTCGCGGCGTCAACCGCGGCCATCGCGCCCTCTGTCACCGCGCCGGCTGCCCCTCCGACTGTCTCCACGGTGTTCTCACCTCAGCCAGTCTCCTCGATGGGATCGCAGCCGCCGCCGCCGTTTCACTTCGGCCATCTCATCACCATCAAGTTGTCGTCGGACAATTACATCTTCTGGCGCGCGCAGGTTCTTCCGCTTCTTGGGAGTCACTACCTGCTTGGCTATGTCGACGGCTCTCTCCCTTGCCCTCCTGCGCTGGTTGACAGCGTGCATGGTCCGGTCTATAATCCGGCTCACCGTGTCTGGACAGGGCAGGATCAGGCGAACCTCTCCTCCATCCAGGGGTCGCTCTCTCCGGCCGTTGCTGGGCTTGTTGTCTTCGCCAAGACGTCCCACGAGGCATGGACTATTCTTGAGCGCTCGTTTGCGGCACAGTCGCAGGCTCGTGTATCTGGACTCCGTCGCCAACTTGGGGAGTGTCAGAAGCTTGACTCCACCGCCACTGAGTTCTACAACAAAGTCAAGAGTCTCGCCGACACGCTGGCCTCCATTGGACAGCCCCTCACCGACTCCGAGTTCAACTCGTTTATTGTCAATGGTCTTGATGAGGAGTATGACGCCCTAGTCGAGATCATCAATGAGAGGGGCAACTCCACGCCCATGCCAGCACACGAGGTCTTTTCACGCCTCCTGCTTACTGAGCAACGAGTCGAGACGCGCCGATCCAGGGGCAATGGCGCCCTCTCGGCAAACGCCGCCACCAAGGGTGGTCGCTCCTCTGCTTCATCCAGGGCTCCTTCGGGGCAGTCACCACCACCCGCCTCGGCCCCTCCTCCTACTGCGACGCTACCAGGGGCTGGCGGTCCACGTGTGTGCCAGCTTTGTGGTCGCGATGGGCACTGGGCCTCGAAGTGTCACAAGCGCTTCCAGCGGGGTTTTCTTGGTCTTGGCAATGACGGGAAGGATACACGCAACTTTGCTCGTCAGGTCGCCATGGCTGATCGTCCGCCGCCGCAGAAGCCACAGGGACACACTCAGTCCTACTCCATTGATCCCCACTGGTACATGGACTCTGGGGCGACAGAGCACCTGACCAGTGAGATGGGGAAGCTTCACACTCGTGAACCCTACCATGGCTCCGACAAGATCCACACCGCCAATGGAGCAGGTATGCACATCTCTCATATTGGTCAAGCATCACTTCTCACTAGACATGCCAATAGGAGTCTTCAACTTCACAATGTTCTTCGAGTTCCATCTGTGACACATAATCTTCTTTCAGTTCCTAAACTCACTCGTGATAATAATGTGCTTTGTGAATTTCATCCTTTTGATCTTTTTATTAAGGATCGGGGCACGAGGGACATTCTTCTTAGTGGGCGGCTCTGCCAAGGTCTCTATCGTCTGGAGTATCCTGGCGTCGCTCGCGTCTTCAGTGGAGTTCGGGTATCTCCGTCACAGTGGCATGCTCGTCTTGGTCACCCGGCCACACCTATTGTCCGGCATGTTTTGCGTCGTCATGAGCTTCCTAGTGTGTCTAGTAATAAAGATGTAGCAGTGTATGATGCTTGTCAGCAGGGGAAGAGTCATCAACTTCCTTTTTCGGAGTCCAGTCGTGAGGTGAAACATCCTTTAGAACTTGTGTTTTCAGATGTATGGGGTCCTGCTCAGACTTCTGTTAGTGGTCATAATTATTATATCAGTTTTGTTGATGCTTACAGCCGCTTTACCTGGCTTTATCTTATCAAACGTAAATCTGATGTGTTTGACATTTTTGTTCAGTTCCAAAAACATGTTGAACGCCTTCTCAAGCACAAAATTGTTCATGTTCAGTCGGACTGGGGTGGCGAGTATCGCAACCTCAACTCCTTCTTTCAGTCGCTTGGGATCACTCACCGTTTAGCATGTCCACATACACATCAGCAGAATGGTTCAGTAGAACGTAAGCATCGTCACATTGTTGAAGCTGGTCTGACTCTTTTGGCCCATGCATCTGTTCCGTTTCGTTTTTGGAGTGATGCTTTCACCACTGCATGTTTTCTCATCAATCGTACTCCCACTCGTGTTTTGAATATGAAGACTCCCATTGAAGTTCTCCTTAATGAACAACCGAACTACACCTTTCTCAAGGTGTTTGGGTGTGCTTGCTGGCCCCATCTCCGTCCATATAACAAGCGTAAGCTCGAGTTTCGTTCCAAGAAGTGTGTTTTTCTTGGTTATAGCTCTCTTCATAAAGGATACAAATGTCTTCATGTTCCCACTAATCGTGTCTACATCTCTCGGGATGTTGTGTTTGATGAGCATGCACAACAGAAGGTGCCGAGGATGAAGGCGATGGCGACGAAGAGGAAGATGTCACTTCCAGAATCTCCAAACGAGCCCCACGACCAGTGCCTGCACCATGGTTAGGCAACAATAGAGGAGAATATGCAACATCATCAAATTGGTCAGAAGCAACAGAGGATGAATGCATGACAGGTGGCTCGGTAGTGGACACAGGGAGGTTGGCAATCCGGATGACAGGCGATCCACGGGGGGTTATGCTGTCTTCTTTGGCTCTAACCTGATTGCCTGGAGTGCTCGGAAACAGGCTACTGTCTCGCGTAGCAGTACTGAGGCTGAGTATAAGGCTGTGGCCAATGCCACATCAGAGATTATCTAGGTACAGTCCTTGCTTCAGGAGTTAAGTATACCCCAATCACAGCCTCCTGTTCTTTGGTGTGATAACATCGGTGCTACATACCTTTCTGCAAATCCGGTATTCCATGCCCGAACGAAACACATTGAAGTTGACTATCACTTTGTGCATGAGCGTGTCTCTCAGAAGCAACTACAGATCAAGTTTATTTCTTCCAAGGATCAACTTGCTGACATCTTCACCAAGCCATTGCCTTTGCCACAGTTTGAGACTTGCAGGCGCAATCTTATCCTTCTAGATTCATTAGAAAGTGGCTAAGGTTGAGGGAGGGTGTTAGACTGTATTTACATGTGTATATTGTAACGTTGTATACCACCTCATTATATATATATGTGATAGGCCACCCCTAGAGGGTTGTGCCGGTTCCCCCCAAAGCCTATTGTCTTACACACCCGTCTGCGTCATCGAGCAGACCTACCCAAATAGGAAATTATAACTTTTTCTGTACCGTCTGTCTCACCTAGCTGTCCTGATTCAGTAAAACGTGGTCCTCTTTCCATGTGACGCTGGTCTAACAAATCAGCTAAGATTCATGTCTCATGCCATTTAATTGAGGTTCCATTTTTTAAAAGCTATAACTTTTGATCCGTAAGTCGGAATTTAGATCCGTTTTGACTGTTAGGTTCCTCGTGACTAGTTCTTCAAAACTAGATCCCATAAGAGTATCTTTCAACAAACTTTTTTCATGGGCAACTTCGGATGCAATGGAGGCAACTTTAGTTCTATAGAGAAGCAACTTCTTATTTTTGGCCTAGTACGACTTTCTATTAGGTTGATTTGTGTCAAAACAATAAAATCACTCAAAACATGAGGTGCCTTTAGTGCTACATACAAAGCAACTTCACAACACTATGTGTTGTGAATCTTGCTAACTTTATACCAACTTGCCTATCATGGCTGCTCAGTTGCTTATCATTGATTATCAGTTGCCTACAAATACTATGAAGTTGCCTAACATTGATACCCAGTTGCCTATCTGTGATGCTCAGTTGCCTATAGTTGATGCTCAGTTGCCTACAAATACTATGAAATTGCCTAACATTAATGCACAGTTGCCTATCATTGATGATTAGTTTACATTGGTTGATGCCCAGTTGCCTACAATTACTACGAAATTGCCTAACATTGGTGCACAGTTGTCTATCATTAGTGACCAGTTGCCTATGGTTGATGCTCAGTTCCCTACAAATACTATGAAATTGACTAACATTGATGTTAGTTGCCTAACTTTACAAATTAGTTGCCTACTTGTGATGCTCTGTTGCCTGCCATTTCTATTTTAGTTGCCTAGAATGCATTTAAAAGGTGGTCCACCAATGTTAGTAAGTTGCCTTTCTATGAAACTAAGTTGTTTACCATACCAAAAAGTATTACATGCAACTAAGGATGATGTTAAGCTACTCGCTTGTCATGGAAAGCAACTTAGGATAATGTTAGCCTACCCCAGAAACTAAGTTGCCTACAATACCATCAAATTGGAGGCGAAGCTAATTATGGTAGAAAACTTAGAAGTGAATCTAGTTAACTAGATAGTCATGGTAGCCAACTTCAAAGAGATTTTCAATCATAGAAAGTCATAGTAAACAAACTAACAAGAAGTTGCTTTTCTATAGCACTAAAGTTGCCTCTGTAGCATCCAAAGTTGCTCATGAAAAAAGTTAGTTGAAACATACTCATATGGGATCTAGTTTTGAAGATCTCGTCGCGATTAACCTAAGGGTGAAAATAGATCTTAATTTTGATGCTTGGTCTAAAAGTTATAGCTTTTCAAAATTCTGAAAACGCCAATTAAATGCATGCAGATCTACGTTCCAACTGAATCCCCACCTCATGCACTGTCCCAACGTGGGCCGCGCCCTTGCGCCTGTGGTGACGTGGGTTATTATTGTTCTGGTCGGGACGATTTTGCGCGTGCTGGCGGCGATCGGCCGCATCAGACGGCTATCGCGCGTGCGCTCGAGGCGTCCATATGGCGCAACTGCATGATTGAGTATTTAGGTTATACTTTTGCCACATAAAGAGAAGTATCATGAAGGTGTAGGTAGATCACCGAATGCATGGAATCTAGTTTCCTTGAAGGCAATCGGATGGGGTCCACCTACAATTCAAAGAGAGAAGAAGACACACGTACAAAAATCAAAGTCTAGTTACTTTCTAGTTTTAGTTTCCTTTTATATTTGAACCGTGAGAGATATATAATTTAATGTAAAGCTTGGTCTGTCATTAAAGTTAGGTCCGACTGATATATAAAGCCACAATGTATCTGATGTAAAAGCCAGGTTATATTTTTGTGTTTAGACAACGTTGTGTATCGACTATGAGGCGACCCTTGATAATCCACAAGTGGAGGGGATCGCAACAGTTTTCGAGGGTAAAGTATGTTGGGGAACATAGCAGAAATTCAAAATTTTCTACGCATCAACAAGATCAATCTATGGAGATACTAGCAACGAGTGAGAGGGGAGTGCATCTTCATACCCTTGAAGATCGCGATGCGGAAGCGTTACAAGAACGCGGTTGGTGGAGTCGTTCATGAAGCGATTCAGATCGCGACCGAATCCGATCTAAGCACCGAAGAACGGTGCCTCCGCGTTCAACACACGTGCAGTCCGGTGACGTCTCCCGTGCCTTGATCCAGCGAGGAGAGAGGGAGAGGTTGGGGAAGACTCCGTACAGCAGAAGCACAACGGCGTGGTGGTGATGGACGAGCGTGGCACTCCAGCAGGGCTTCGCCAAGCACCGCAAGAGACGAGGAGGGAGAGGGGTAGGGCTGCGCCAAGAGGGAGAGGTTCTCATGTGTATGGCAGCCCCAAACCCCCACTATATATAGGGGAAAGGGAGGGGCTATGCCCCCACCTAGGTTTCCACCCCTAGGGGTGGCGGCCAGCCCTAGATCCCATCTAGGGGGGCGGCCAAGGGGGGAGAGAGGGGGGGAGGGGGCGCACCACTAGGTGGGCATTAGGCCCATCTGAGCCTAGGGTTTCCCCCTTTCCCTTCTCTCTTCGCCTTGGGCCCTGGTGGGGGGTGCACCAGCCCACCTGGGGCTGGTCCCCTCCCACACTTGGCCCACGCAGCCCTCTGGGGCCGGTGGCCCCACCTGGTGGACCCCCGGGACCCTCCCGGTGGTCCCGATACGTTACCGATAGCACCCAAAACTTTTCCCGTGACCAAAACAGGACTTCCCATATATAAATCTTTACCTCCGGACTATTCCGGAACTCCTTGTGACGTCCGGTATCTCATCCGGGACTCCGAACAACATTCGGTAACCACATACAAACTTCCTTTATAACCCTAGCGTCATCGAACCTTAAGTGTGTAGACCCTACGGGTTCGGGAACCATGCAGACATGACCGAGACGTTCTCCGGTCAATAACCAACAGCGGGATCTGGATACCCATGTTGGCTCCCACATGTTCCACGATGATCTCATCGGATGAACCACGATGTTAAGGATTCAAGCAATCCCGTATGCAATTCCGTTTGTCAATCGGTATGTTACTTGCCTGAGATTTGATCGTCAGTATCCCAATACCTCGTTCCATCTCGTTACCGGCAAGTCACTTTACTCGTTCCATAATGCATGATCCCGTGACTAACTACTTAGTCACATTGAGATCATTATGATGATGCATTACCGAGTGGGCCCAGAGATACCTCTCCGTCTCACAGAGTGACAAATCCCAGTCTCGATTCGTGCCAACCCAACAAACACTTTCGGAGATACCCGTAGTGCACCTTTATAGCCACCCAGTTACGTTGTGACGTTTGGCACGCCCAAAGCATTCCTACGGTATCCTGGAGTTGCACAATCTCATGGTCTAAGGAAATGATACTTGACATTAGAAAAGCTTTTAGCAAACGAACTACACGATCTTGTGCTATGCTTAGGATTGGGTCTTGTCCATCACATCATTCTCCTAATGATGTGATCCCGTTATCAATGACATCCAATGTCCATGGTCAGGAAACCATGACCATCTGTTGATCAATGAGCTAGTCAACTAGAGGCTCACTAGGGACATGTTGTGGTCTATGTATTCACACATGTATTGCGGTTTCCGGTCAATACAATTATAGCATGAATAATAGACAATTATCATGAACAAGGAAATACAAGAATAACCATTTTTTTATTGCCTCTAGGGCATATTTCCAACAGTCTCCCACTTGCACTGGAGTCAATAATCTAGTTCACATCACTATGTGATTGTAATGAATCGACACCCATGGGGTTTGATCATATCTCGCTTGTGGGAGAGGTTATTAGTCATCGGATCTGAACCTTTCAGATCCGTGTGTGCTTTGCAAATCTCTATGTCATCTCCTAGATGCAGCTACTACGCTCTATTTGGAGCTATTCCAAATAATTGTTCTACTATACGAATCCGGTTTACTACTCAGAATAATCCGAATTAGTGTCAAAGCTTGCATCGGCGTAACCCTTTACGACGAACTCTTTTACCACCTCCATAAACGAGAAAATTCCTTAGTCCACTAGTTACTAAGGTTAAGTTTGACCGCTGTCCTGTGATCTATTCCTGGATCACTCTTGTACCCCTTGACTAACTCATGGCAAGGCACACTTCAGGTGCGGTACACATCATAGCATACTATAGAGCCTACGTCTGAAGCATAGGGGACGACCTTCGTCCTTTCTCTCTCTTCTGCCGTGGTCATGTCTTGAGTCTTACTCAATATTCACACCTTATAACACATCCAAGAACTCCTTCTTTGCCGATCTATTTTGAACGCCTTCAAAATCTTGTCACGGTATGTATTTATTTGAAAGTACTATTAAGCGTTTTTGATCTATCCTTATAGATCTTGATGCTCAATGTTCAAGTAGCTTAATCCAGGTTTTTCCATTGAAAAACACTTTTCAAATAACCGTATATACTGTCCAGAAATTCTACATTATTTCTGATCACCAATATATTAATAACATATACTCATCAGAAATTGTATAGTGCTCCCACTCACTTCTTTGGAAATACAAGTTTCTCATAAACTTTGTATAAACCCAAAATCTTTGATTATCTCATCAAAGCGTATATTCCAACTCCGAGATGTGTACTCCAGTCCTTAGAAGGATTGCTGGAGCTTTGCATACTTGTTGGCATCTTTTAGGATTGACAAAACCTTTTGGTTGTATCACATACAACCTTTCCTCAAGAATATCATCGAGGAAACAATGTTTTGACATCCTATTTGCAAGATTTCATAAATCATGCAGTAATTGCTAATATAATTCCAACAGACTCTTTAGCATCGCTATGAGTGAGAAAGTCTCATCGCAGTCAACTCCTTGAACTTGTCGGAAAACATCTTAATGACAAGTCGAGCTTTCTTAATGGTGACACTTACCATCATTGTCCGTCTTCCTTCTAAAATCCATCTGTACTCAACAGCCTTACGACCATCGGGTAGTTCTGCCAAAGTCTACACTTTGTTTTCATACATGGATCTTCTCTCGGATTTTATGGCCTCGAGCCATTTGTCGAAATCCGAGCCCACCATCGCTTCTCCATAGCTCGTAGGTTCATTGTTGTCTAGCAACATGACCTCCAAGACAGGATTACCGTACCACTCCGAAGCAATACACGTCCTTGTCGTCCTACGAGGTTCGGCAGTGACTTGATCCGAGGCTTCATGATCACTATCATCAGCTTCCACTTCAATTGGTGTAGGTGCCACAGGAACAACTTCCCGTGCCCTGCTACACACTCGTTGTAGTGACGGTTCAATAACCATATCAAGTCTCCACCATCCTCCCACTCAATTCTTTCGAGAGAAACTTTTCCTCGAGAAAGGACCCGTTAGTAGAAACAATCCCTTTTTCTTCCGGATCTAAGATAGGAGGTATACCCAACTGTTTTTGGGTGTCCTATGAAGATGCATTTATCCGCTTTGGGTTCGAGCTTATCAGCCTGAAACTTTTCACATAAGCGTTGCAGCCCCAAACTTTTAACAAATGACAACTTAGGTTTCTCCAAACCATAGTTCATACGGTGTCGTCTCAACGGAGTTATGTGGTGCCCTATTTAAAGTGAATGTGGTTGTCTCTAATGCCTAACCCATGAACGATAGTGGTAATTCGATAAGAGACATCATGGTACGCCCCATATCCAATGGGGTGCATCTATGATGTTCGGACACACCATCACACTATGGTGTTCCAGGCAGTGTTAGTTGTGAAACAATTTCCACAATGTCTCAATTGTGTACCAAACTCGCAACTCAGATATTCATCTCGATGATCATATCATGGACATTTTATCCTCTTGTCACGACGATCTTCAACTTCACTCTGAAATTACTTGAACCATTCAATAATTCAGACTTGTGTTTCATCAAGTAAATATACTCAGTATCTACTCAAATCATCTGTGAAGTAAGAACATAACGATATCCACTGCGTGCCTCAGCACTCATTGGACTGCACACATCAAAATGTATTACTTCCAACAAGTTGCTTTCTTGTTCCATTTTACTGAAAACGAGGCTTTCAGTCATCTTGCCCATGTGGTATGATTTGCATGTCTCAAGTGATTCAAAATCAAGTGAGTCCAAACGATCCGTCTGCATGGAGTTTCTTCATGCGTACATACCAATAGACATGGTTCGCATGTCTCAAACTTTTCAAAAATGAGTGAGTCCAAAGATCCATCAACATGGAGCTTCTTCATGCGTTTTATACCAATATGACTTACATGATAGTGCCACAAGTAGGTGGTACTATCATTACTATCTTATATCTTTTGGCATGAACATGTGTATCACTACGATCGAGATTCAATAAACCATTCATTTTAGGTGCAAGACCATTGAAGGTATTATTCAAATAAACAGAGTAACCATTATTCTCCTTAAATGAATAACCGTATTGCGATAGACATAATCCAATCATGTCTATGCTCAACGCAAACACCAAATAACAATTATTTAGGTTTAACACCGATCCCGATGGTAGAGGGAGCGTGCGATGTTTGATCACATCAACCTTGGAAATACTTCCAACACATATCGTCACCTCGCCTTTAGCTAGTCTCCGTTTATTCCGTAGCCTTTTATTTCGAGTTACTAACACTTAGCAACCGAACCGGTATCTATTACCATGGTGCTACTAGGAGTACTAGTAGAGTACACATTAATATAATGTATATCCAATATACTTCTGTTGACCTTTCCTGCCTTCTTATCTACCAAGTATCTAGGGTAATTCTGCTCTAGTGACTGTTCCCCTTATTACAGAAGCACTTAGTCTCGGGTTTGGGTTCAACCTTGGGTTTCTTCACTAGAGCAGCAGCTGATTTGCCGTTTCATGAAGTATCCCTTCTTGCCCTTGCCCTTCTTGAAACTAGTGGTTTCACTAACCATCAACAGTTGATGCTCCTACTTGATTTCTACTTTCGCGGTGTCAAATATCGTGAATATTTCAAGGATCATCATATCTATACCTGATATGTTATAGTTCATCACGAAGCTCTAGTAGCTTGGTGGCAATGACTTTGGAGAAACATCACTATCTCATCTGGAAGATTAACTCCCACTCGATTCAAGTGATTGTTGTACCCAGACAATCTGAGTACAAGCTCAACGATTGAGCTTTTCTCCCTTAGTTTGTAGGCTAAGAAACTCGTCGGAGGTCTCATACCTCTTGACGTGGGCACGAGCCTGAAATCCCAATTTCAGCCCTTGGAACATCTCATATGTCCCGTGACGTTTCAAAAAACGTCTTCGGCGCCACAATTCTAAACCGTTTAACATTACTGAACTATCATGTAGTCATCAAAACGTGTATGTCAGATGTTCGCAACATCCTCAGACGACGTTCGAGGTTCAGCACACCGAGCGGTGCATTAAGGACATAAGCCTTTTGCGCAACAATGAGGACAATCCTCAGTTTACGGACCCAGTCCGCATAATTGCTACTATCAACTTTCAACTATATTTTCTCTAGGAACATATCTAAATAGTAGAACTAAAACGCGAGCTTACAATATAATTTGTAAAGACATTTTTTACTATGTTCATGATAATTAAGTTCATCTAATCACATTATTTGATGAACTCCTACTCAGATAGACATCCCTCTAGTCATCTAAGTGATACATGATCCAAGTCAACTAGGCCGTGTCCGATCATCACGTGAGATGGACTAGTCATCATCGGTGAACATCTTCATGTTGATTGTATCCACTATACGACTCATGTTCGACCTTTCGGTCTCTTGTGTTCCGAGGACATGTTTGTACATGCTAGGCTCGTCAAGTCAACCTAAGTGTTTCGCGTGTGTAAATCTGGCTTACACCTGTTGTATGTGAACATTAGAATCTATCACACCCGATCATCACGTGGTGCTTCGAAACAACAAACTTTCGCAACGGTGCACAGTTAGGGGGGACACTTTTCTTGAAATTATTATGAGGGATCATCTTATTTACTACCGTTGTTCTAAGCAAATAAGATGCATAAACATGATAAACATCACATGCAATCAAATAGTGACATGATATCGCCAATATCATTTTGCTCCTTTTTGATCTACATCTTTGGGGCTCCACGATCATCATCGTCACCGGCATGACACCATGATCTCCATCATCAAGATCTCCATCACTGTGTCTCCATGAAGTTGTCTCGCCAACTATTACTTCTACTACTATGGCTAACGGTTAGCAATAAAGTAAAGTAATTACATGGTGTTTTCAATGACACGCAGGTCATACAATAAATTAAGACAACTCCTATGGCTCCTGCCGGTTGTCATACTCATCGACATGCAAGTCGTGATTCCTATTACAAGAACATGATCAATCTCATACATCACATATATCATTCATCACATTCTTTTGGGCCATATCACATCACATAGCATACCCTGCAAAAACAAGTTAGACGTCCTCTAATTGTTGTTGCATGTTTTACGTGGCTGCTACAGGTTTCTAGCAAGAACGTTTCTTACCTACGCAAAGCCACAACGGTGATATGCCAATTGCTATTTACCCTTCATAAGGACCCTTTTCATCGAATCCGATCCGACTAAAGTGGGAGAGACTGGCACCCGCTAGCCAACTTATGCAACAAGTGCATGTCAGTCGGTGGAACCTGTCTGACGTAAGCGTACGTGTAAGGTCGGTCTGGGCCGCTTCATCCCACAATGCCGCCGAATCAAGATAGGACTAGTAACAGTAAGCAAATTGTACAAACCATCGCCCACAACTACTTGTGTTCTACTCGTGTATAGAATCTACGCAATAAACCTAGCTCATGATGCCACTGTTGGGGAACGTAGCAGAAATTCAAAATTTACTACGCATCACCAAGATCAATCTATGGAGATACTAGAAACGAGTGAGAGGGGAGTGCATCTTCATACCCTTGAAGATCGCGATGCAGAAGCGTTACAAGAACGCGGTCGGTGGAGTCGTTCACGAAGTGATTCAGATCGCGGCCGAATCCGATCTAAGCACCGAAGAACGGTGCCTCCGCGTTCAACACACGTGCAGCCAGGTGACATCTCCCGTGCCTTGATCCAGCAAGGAGAGAGGGAGAGATTGGGGAAGACTCCGTCCAGCAGCAGCACAATGGCATGGTGGTGATGGAGGAGCGTGGCACTCCAGCAGGGCTTCGCCAAGCACCGCAAGAGACGAGGAGGGAGAGGGGTAGGGCTGCACCAAGAGGGAGAGGTTCTCATGTGTATGGCAGCCCCAAACCCCCACTATATATAGGGGAAAGGGAGGGGCTGTGCCCCCACCTAGGTTTCCACTCCTAGGGGTGGCGGCCAGCCCTAGATCCCATCTAGGGGGGCGGCCAAGGGGGAGAGAGGGGGGGGGGGGCGCACCACTAGGTGGGCCTTAGGCCCATCTAAGCCTAGGGTTTCCCCCTTTCCCTTCTCTCTTCGCCTTGGGCCCTAGTGGGGGGGCGCACCAGCCCACCTGGGGCTGGTCCCCTCCCACACTTAGCCCACGCAGCCCTCTGGGGCCGGTGGCCCCACCTGGTGGACCCCCGGGACCCTCCCGGTGGTCCCGGTACGTTACCGATAGCACCCAAAATTTTCCGGTGACCAAAACAGGACTTCCCATATATAAATCTTTACCTCCGGACTATTCCGGAACTCCTCGAGACATCTGGGATCTCATCTGGGACTCCGAACAAAATTCGTTAACCGCATACAAAATTCCTTTATAACCCCAGCGTCATCGAACCTTAAGTGTGTAGACCCTACGGGTTCGGGAACCATGCAGACATGACCGAGACGTTCTCCGGTCAATAACCAACAGTGGGATCTGGATACCCATGTTGGCTCCCACATGTTCCACGATGGTCTCATCGAATGAACCACGATGTCAAGGATTCAAGCAATCCCGTACGCAATTCCCTTTGTCAATCGGTATGTTACTTGCCCGAGATTCGATCGTCGGTATCCCAATACCTCGTTCAATCTCGTTACCGGCAAGTCACTTACTCGTTCCATAATGCATGATCCCGTGACTAACTACTTAGTCACATTGAGATCATTATGATGCTGCATTACCGAGTGGGCCCAGAGATACCTCTCCGTCTCACGGAGTGACAAATCCCAGTCTCGATTTGTGCCAACCCAACAGACACTTTCGGAGATACCCGTAGTGCACCTTTATAGCCACCCAGTTACGTTGTGACATTTGGCACACCCAAAGCATTCCTACGATATCCGGGAGTTGCACAATCTCATGGTCTAAGGAAATGATACTTGACATTAGAAAAGCTTTTAGCAAACGAACTACACGATCTTGTGCTATGCTTAGGATTGGGTCTTGTCCATCACATCATTCTCCTAATGATGTGATCCCGTTATCAATGACATCCAATGTCCATGGTCAGGAAACCACGACCATCTGTTGATCAACGAGCTAGTCAACTAGAGGCTCACTAGGGACATGTTGTGGTCTATGTATTCACACATGTATTGTGGTTTCTGGTCAATACAATTATATCATGAATAATAGACAATTATCATGAACAAGGAAATACAATAATAACCATTTTATTATTGCCTCTAGGGCATATTTCCAACAGTCTCCCACTTGCACTGGAGTCAATAATCTAGTTCACATCACTATGTGATTGTAATGAATCGACACCCATGGGGTTTGATCATATCTAGTCTCCAACAAAGTATTCAACCCAAATTTATTGATTCCACACAAGGGGAGCCAAAGAATATTCTTGACTATTAGAAGTTGAGTTGTCAATTCAACCACACCTGGATAACTTAGTATTTGCAGCAAAGTGTTTAGCAGCAAAAGTGGTATGATAATAATAGTAACAGTAGCAAAAGTAAAGATAAATGTTTTTGGGTTTTTGTAGTAGTTGTAACAGTAGCAACGGAAAAGTAAATAAGCGAAGAACAATATGTGAAAAGCTCTTAGGCAATGGATCAGTGATGGATAATTATGCCGGATGTGATTCCTCATGTAATAGATATAACATAGGGTGACACAGAACTAGCTCTAGTTCATCAATGTAATGTAGGCATGTATTCCGTAAATAGTCATACGTGCTTATGGAAAAGAACTTGCATGACATCTTTTGTCCTACCCTCCCGTTGCAGCGGGGTCCTTACGGAAACTAAGGGATATTAATGCCTCCTTTTAATAGACAACCGGAACAAAGCATTAGCACATAGTGAATACATGAACTCCTCAAACTACGGTCATCACCGAGAAGTATCCCGATTATTGTCACTTCGGGGTTGTCAGATGATAACACATAATAGGTGACTATAGACTTGCAAGATAGGATCAAGAACACACGTATATTCATGAAAACATAATAGGTTCAGATCTGAAATCATGGCACTCGGGCCCTAGTGACAAGCATTAAGCATAGCAAAGTCATATCAACATCAATCTCAGAACATAGTGGATACTAGGGATCAAACCCTAACAAAACTAACTTGATTACATGGTAAATCTCATCCAACCCATCACCGTCCAGCAAGCCTATGATGGAATTACTCACGCACGACGGTGAGCATCATGAAATTGGTGATGGAGGATGGTTGATGATGACGACGGCGACGAATCCCCCTCTTCGGAGCCCCGAACGGACTCCAGATCAGCCCTCCCGAGAGAGATTAGGGCTTGGTGGCGGCTCCGTGTCGTGAAACGCGATGAAACTTTCTCTCTGATTTTTTTCTCCCCGAGACGGAATATATGGAGTTGGAGTTGACATCTGTGGGGGTCCAGGGGGCCCACGAGATAGGAGGCCGCGCCCTAGGGGGGCGCCCCCTGTCTCGTGGACAGCCTGTGGGCCCCCTGGCATTGATTCTTTCGCCAAAAATTCTTATTAATTCCAAAAAGTGCCTCCGTGGATTTCCAGGACATTCCGAGAACTTTTCTTTTCTACACATAAAACAACATCATGGTAGTGCTGCTGAAAACAGCGTCAGTCCGGGTTAGTTTCATTCAAATCATGCAAGTTAGAGTCCAAAACAAGGGCAAAAGTGTTTGGAAAAGTAGATACGTTGGAGACGTATCAACTCCCCCAAGCTTAAACATTTGCTTGTCCTCAAGCAATTCAGTTGATAAACTGAAAGTGATAAAGAAAAAACTTTTACAAACTCTGTTTGCTCTTGTTGTTGTGAACATGAAAAGCCAGCATTCAAGTTTCAGCAAATATTATGAACTAACCATACTCACAATAACACTTAGCTCTCACAATTACTCATATCAATAGCATAATCAGCTAGCGAGCCATAATAATAAAACTCGGATGACAACACTTTCTCAAAATAATTATAACATGATATATCAAAATGGTATCTCGCTAGCCCTTTCTGAGACCGCAAAACATAAATGCAGAGCACCTTTAAAGATCAAGGATTGACTAAACATTGTAATTCATGGTAAAAGAGATCCAGTCAAGTCATACCCAATATAAACCAATAGTAATAAATGCAAATGACATTGTGCTCTCCAGCGGGTGCTTTTTAATAAGAAGGGTGATGACTCAACATAAAAGTAAATAGATAGGCCCTTCGTAGAGGGAAGCAGGGATTTGTAGAGGTGCCAGAGCTCGATTTAAAATAGAGATTGAATAACATTTTGAGCGGCATACTTTTGCTATCAACGCAACAACTATGAGATGGCTGTATCTTCCATACTACATGCATTATAGGCAGTTCCCAAATAGAATGGTAAAGGTTTATACTCCCCCAACCACCAACAAGCATCAATCCATGGCTTGCTCGAAACAACGAGTGCCTCCAACAAACAACAACCCTGGGGGAGTTTTGTTTAATTATTTTGATTTGCTTTGTTCTTTTTGGATCATGGGACTAGGCATCCTGGTTACCGGCCCTTTCTCATGAATGAGGAGCGGAGTCCACTTCTCTTGAGAATAACCCACCTAGCATGGAAGATATATGTAGACCTAGTTGTAACATGAGCTGCTTGAGCATACAAAACAGAATTTCATTTGAAGGTTTGGAGTTTGGCACATATAAATTTACTTGGAACGGCAGATAAATACCGCATATAGGTAGGTATGGTGGACTCATATGGAACAACTTTGGGGTTTAAGGAGTTTGGATGCACAAGCAGTATTCCCGCTTAGTACAGGTGAAGGCTAGCAAAAGACTGGAAAGCGACCAACTGAGAGAGCGACAACAGTCATAAACATGCATTAAAATTAATTCACACCGAGTACAAGCATGAGTAGGATATAATCCACCATGAACATAAATATCATGAAGGCTATGTTGATTTGATTCAACTACATGCGTGAACATGTGCCAAGTCAGTCACTTAATACATTCAAAGGAGGATACCATCCCATCATACCACATCAGAATCATTCTAATAGCATGTTGGCACGCAAGGTAAACCATTATAACTCATAGCTAATCAAGCATGGCATAAGCAACTATAATCTCTAAATGTCATTGCAAATGTCTTTACTTCACAATAGCTGACCCAGGAACGATGAATCATAATATTTACAAAAACAAGAGAGGTCGAGTTCATACTAGCTTTTCTCATCTCGATAAGTCCATCATATATCATCATTTTTGCCTTTCACTTGCACGACCGAACGATGTGTATAATAATAAGAGTGCACGTGCATTGGACTAAACTAGAATCTGCAAGCATTCAACTCAAGAGAGAAGACAAGTAATATGGGCTCTAAGTTAAATAAACAATCATGCATATAAGAGCCACTAAGCATTTTCAGTATAGTCTTCTCGACCCCTAAAAGAAAGAAAAGAAAATAAAACTATTTACACGGGAAAGCTCCCAACAAGTAAGAAGAAGAACTAGAAATCTTTTTGGGTTTCCATTTTAATTTCTACTACAAGCATGGAAATTAAACTAACTAATTTTTTTGGTTTTTCTCAAGGTTTAACAAACACACAAGAAGAAAACTAGAAAAAGAAATATAAACTAACATGGATAATACAATGAAAGAGTATGAGCAGCGACGACTAGTGTGTGAACATGAATGTAAAGTCGGTGAGAAATACGTACTCCCCCAAGCTTAGGCTTTTGGCCTAAGTTGGTCTAATACCAGTGACCGCCTGGCTGATATCCATAAGTGAAACTGGGGTTGTACTGAGATGCAGAGGCGACAGCCTCCTGAGCAGCAGCGTGTTGGCGAGCTGCCTCCATTCCCCTCTCATATTCAGTTGCTTCCTCCATGGTGACAACATATCTTCCTTTTTCCTAATAATCAAAAAGGTAGGGAACAGGAAGAGTAACAGGGACGACATTGCGCCTGTCATAGATTAGTCGATAATGGAGGAATTGTTCATTCCTCTCAAGAAAATGATGATCAACCATAGCTTATTTATCCAAATAAACATGAGGTACAATCATATCCCCCTCTCGTGGAGCTATATTAAGAAAATTAGCCACACGGGTTGCATAAATTCCTCCAAAGAAATCACCCCTTCTACTATTATTCTGCAACCTACGTGCAACTATTGCCCCCAAGTTATAGCCTTTATAACCTGACACAACACTCTTGAGGACACAAAGATCAGGGACACACATGTGACATGCTTCATCCTTGCCGTTAATGCATCTACCAATAAAGAGAGCAAAATAATGTATAGCAGGAAAATGAATGCTCCCTATGGTAGTTTGTGCTATGTCCCTAGGTTCTCCCATAGTAATACTAGCAAGAAAATCTCTAAATTCAGATTTGTGATGATCATTAATATTACCCCACTGTGCGAGTTTGCAAGCAGTTGTGAAATCCTCTAAATCCATGGTATAAGATGTATCATAAATATCAAACATGACATTAGGAGAATTACGCGCGGAAATATATTCGAACCTCCGCACAAAGGAATCAGTCAATTGATAATATTGACGACACTTATCTTGTAAGAAGTCCTCCGGCTCGGCATTATGCACATACACGTCAAATTCCTCCTTGAAGCCTGCTTCAACCATAAAATCATCGAATGGCCACTCACAAGCCCGTACATTTGCGTCCTTCGGCAATTTAACATCCTGCTCATGTATAGCAATCCTTGGCCCTTTCTTTGCCGAGGAACCACCTTGGTACATTCTTCTAAGCATATTTCTTTTTCTGAAAATTTCTGAAATTTTAGTAATTTCAAAATAAAAGTGAATAAATCTAAACAAGATTGGTAGCAACTACTCCTACAAGTGCCTAGAGCCTATATCATGCATTGGAATTGCTTGGGACCTCAAAAATTTAACATGCAAGCTCAAGAACATGGTCACCTATACAGCAAAAATTTGCAATGAATAAATCACTAGAACAAAAACTAATTGGACCAATGGAGGAGTCACATACCAAGCAACAATCTCCCAAAGCAGTTTTGTGAATGGAGATTTGAGCTAGGAGATTTAAAATCGCTGCAAAACGAGCTAGAACTCGTGCTTGAGCTGGATGGGGATTTTTTTGGGTAGAAGATGAAGTGTGTGGGTGCTGGCATAAGTGGAGGGGAGCCACCAGGGGCCCACGAGACAGGGGGGTGCGCCCTATAGGGGGGGGGGGCGCCCTCCTCTCTCGTGGCCTAGTGCTTGCCCCTCCTGCAGTGTTTTCAGTGCCTAAAATCCTCAAATATTCCAGAAAAAATCATACTAAATTTGCAAGGCATTTGGAGCACTTTTATTTTTGTACTATTTTTTAATGCACGGATAATTCAGAAAATAGACAGATAATACTATTTTGCTTTATTTAATCTAAATAACAGAAAGTAAAAGGAGGGTACAGAAGGTTGTGCCTTCTAGTTTCATCCATCTCGTGATCATCAAAATGAACCCATTAACAAGGTTGATCAAGTCTTGTTAACAAACTCATTCCGAATAACACGGAACCGGAGAAATTTCGAATAACACTAAGTTACCTCAATGGGGATATGAAAATCCCCAACAATAAGAATATCATACTTTTTCTTAACAGTAGGGAGAGGAAATTCAAAACCTCCAAAAATGATAGTTGGAACTTTTTCAATTGAATTGATGCTATGAAGTTGAGATTGTTTCCTCGGAAAGTGTACCGTATGATCATTACCATTAACATGAAAAGTGACATTGCCTTTGTTGCAATCAATAACAGCCCCTGAATATTAAGAAAAGGTCTACCAAGGATAATAGACATACTATCGTCCTCGGGAATATCAAGAATAGCAAAGTCAGTTAAGATAGTGACATTTGCAACCACAACAGGCACATCCTCACAAATGCCGACAGGTATAGCAGTTGATTTATCAGCCATTTGCAAAGATATTTCAGTAGGTGTCAACTTATTCAATTCAAGTCTACGATATAAAGAGAGAGGCATAACACTAACACCGGCTCCAAGATCACATAAAGCAGTTCTAACATGATTTCTTTTAATGGAGCATGGTATAGTTGGAACACCCGGATCTCCAAGTTTCTTTGGTATTCCACCCTTAAAATTGTAATTAGCAAGCATGGTGGAAATTTCAGCTTCCGGTATCTTTCTTTTGTTTGTAATGATATCCTTCATATACTTAGCATAAGGATTTACTTTAAGCATATCGGTTAAGCGCATACTAAGAAAATAGGTCTAATCATTTCAGCAAAGCGCTCAAAATCCTCATCATCCTTTGACTTGGATGGTTTAGGAGGAAAGGGCATGGGTTTCTGAACCCATGGTTCTCTTTCTTTACCATGCTTCCTAGCAACAAAATCTCTCTTATCATAACGTTGATTATTTGATTGTGGGTTATCAAGATCAACAACAGGTTCAATCTCTACATCGTTGTTTTTGCTAGGTTGAGCATTATCATGAACATCATCATTAACATTATCACTAGGTTCATGTTCATCACCTGATTGTGTTTCAGCATCAGAAATAGAAATATCATTGGGATTCTCAGGTGTGTCTACAGTAGGTTCACTCGAAGCATGCAAAGTTCTATCGTCTTTCTTCTTCTTCTTTTTAGAAGAACTAGGTGCCTCTAAATTATTTCTCTGAGAATCTTGTTCGATTCTCTTAGGGTGGCCTTCAGGATACAAAGGTTCCTGAGTCATTCTACCAGTTCTAGTAGCCACTCTAACAGCAAAGTCATTTTTATTATTTAATTCATCAAGCAAATCATTTTGAGCTTTAAGTACTTGCTCAGCTTGAGTAGCAACCATAGAAGCATATTTGCTAACACGGTGAAGTTCATCTTTAACTCTAGCCAGATTATCACTTACGCGTCCTATCTCGAAAGCATTATTCTTTAACTCTCTACCAACATAAGCATTAAAACTTTCTTGTCTAGCCATAAAGTCATCAAATTCATCTAAGCATGGGCTATGAAATTTAGTAGAGGGTATTTCAACTTTATCATATCTATAGAGAGAATTTACCTTTACTACCTGTGTCGGGTTATCAAGACAATGTGGTTCTTCAGGCGGTATATTAAGACCATGTATTTCTTCAATAGGAGGTAAATTCTTAACATCTTCAGCTTTAATACCTTTTTTCTTTCATTGATTTCTTTGCCTCTTGCATATCTTCAGGACTGAGAAATAAAACACCTCTCTTCTTCGGAGTGGGTTTAGGAATAGGCTCAGGAGTTGGCTCAATTGGTTCAGGAATTACTTCAGGAACTGGCTCGGGAAGAGTCCAATTATTTTCATTAGTCAACATATTATTCAATAGCATTTTAGCTTCGTCGACTGTTCTTTCCCTGAAAACACAACCAGCACAACTATCCAAGTAGTCCTTGGAAGCACCGGTTAGTCCATTATAAAAGATATCAAGTATTTCATTTTTCTTAAGAGGATGATCAGGCAAAGCATTAAGTAACGGGAGGAGCCTCCCCCAAGCTTGTGGGAGACTATCTTCTTTAATTTGCACAAAATTATATATTTCCCGCAAGGCAGCTTGTTTCTTATGAGCAGGGAAATATTTAGTAATGAAGTAATAAATCATATCCTAGGGACTACGCACACAACCAGGAGCAAGAGAATTATATCAAGTCTTAGCATCACCCTTTAATGAGAATGGAAATATCTTAAGGATATATAAATAGCAAGACTTCTCATCATTAGTAAACAGGGTGGCTATATCATTCAACTTGGTAAGATGTGCCACAACAGTTTCAGATTCAAGTCCATAAAAAGGATCAGATTCAACTAAAGTAATAATCTCAGGATCAACAGAGAATTCATAATCCTTATCAGTAACACAGATAGGTGAAGTAGCAAAAGCAGGATCGGGTTTCATTCTAGCATTAAGAGACTGGTGCTTCCATTTAGCTAATAATTTCTTAAGATCATTTCTATCATTGCAAGCAAAAAATTCCCTAGCAGGTTCTTTATTCATAACATAACCCTTAGGAACAACAGGTAATTCATAATCATTGGGGGAACCTTCATCATCACTATCATCAATAATAGGTTCTTCAGTAATATCATTCCCCCTAACTCTAGCAAGTTGTTCATCAAGAAATTCACCTAATGGCAAAGTAGTATCACACACAGAAGTAGTTTCATCATGCATAGCAAAAGTGACATCATCAATAACATGCGACATATCAGAATTCATAGCAGTAGTAGGTTTAGGTGTCGCAAGCCTACTAATAATGGAAGGAGAATCTAGTGCAGAGCTAGATGGCAGTTCCTTACCTCCCCTCGTAGCTGAGGACAAAATAGTAGTTCGATCATCTTTCAAGTTCTTCATAGTGATCAACAGATATAAATCCCAAGTAACTCAGAGAATAGAGCTATGCTCCCCGGCAACGGCGCCAGAAATTAGTCTTGATAACCCACAAGTGTAGGCGATCGCAACAGCTTTCGAGGGTAAAGTATTCAACCCAAATTTATTGATTCGACACAAGGGGAGCCAAAGAATATTCTTGAGTATTAGCAGTTTAGTTGTCAATTCAACCACACCTGGATAACTTAGTATCTGCAACAAAGTGTTTAGCAGAAAAAGTGGTATGATAGTAATAGTAACGATAGCAAAAGTAAAGATAAATCTTTTTGGGTTTTTGTAGTAGTTGTAACAGTAGCAACGGAAAAGTAAATAAGCAAAGAACAATATGTGAAAAGCTCGTAGGCAATGGATCAGTGATGGATAATTATGCCGGATGTGATTCCTGATGTAATAGCTATAACATAGGGTGACACAGAACTAGCTCCAGTTCATCAATGTAATGTAGGCATGTATTTCGTAAATAGTCATACGTGCTTATGGAAAAGAACTTGCATGACATCTTTTGTCCTACCCTCCCATTGCAGCGGGGTCCTTCCGGAAACTAAGGGATATTAAGGCCTCCTTTTAATAGAGAACCGGAACAAAGCATTAGCACATAGTGAATACATGAACTCCTCAAACTACGGTCATCACCGAGAAGTATCCCGATTATTGTCACTTCGGGGTTGTCGGATCATAACACATAATAGGTGACTATAGACTTGCAAGATAGGATCAAGAACACACATATATTCATGAAAACATACACCACAAAAAAAAGACACATCCATGACATTTTGGGCCGAACGATTTTTTTCCTGTCATACATATGACACTTCTATGACGATAATTGTGACAAATCCCGGTATCATCATAGATGTGGTGGGCTCCTACTTCTATGACAAAAAATCATGGCAGAAAATGGGCTTTTCGTCCTGGGCGGGCCGGAGACGCAGCTGCATGACATTCTTTGGGCCGTCCATGACGAAAAAAACCGTGGTAGAAGCGAGGGGGAGGAAAATTTCAGGGAGTTGCCGGTTACGGTGGGAGGTCGGGGGCAGAGCGATGCACGTTTCTCTCGTACGTACGCGCGTGTGTGTGCGAGGCGTTGGCTCTAAGTGAAGCCGAGCGAGGCGTTGGGCTCTAACTGAACCCGAGCGATTGCACTGCAGGCTACACATTATTGAACCCGAGGGATCGATCGATGGCTGTTAACTGAACCCGATGGAGCGATTCCTTCGCTATTGCTGCTAACTGAAGTCGATCAATGCTGCCTCTAGGATGAACAGTGAGCGTTGCAGGGGGGGTTGGATGAACAGTGAGCGGTGGCGTTGCCTCTGGATGAACAGGAACCCATGGTGTGGAGGGTTGCATGAACAGTAGACGGTGGAGGGGTGGCCGTGAATAGGCCCCGGTGGTGTGGACGGCTAGATGAAAAGTAGATGGTGGAGGGGTGCCCGTGGAGGGGTGGTTGAACAGTAGCCGGTGGAGTAGCGCGCGGTGGAGGCTGGATGAACACGAGCCCGTGGAGGCTGGAGGAGGTCGACGGTAGCTCGTGGAGGCTGAGGAGGTCGACGGTGAAGATGAA
>NC_057798.1:140655807-140676583 GCF_018294505.1 Triticum aestivum | reverse complement strand
ACCGTAGCACTCCAACACAAGTCCGTTTTGTCCGTTTTGCGGTACGCCACACCCCTCCCGATCAACAGGACCCCCGTTTCGACCGTAGGAGGTCCGTTTCCTCCGTTTTGCGGTATGCCAGGCCCCTCCCGATCAACAGGACCCCGTTTCGACCGTAGGAGGTCCGTTTCCTCCGTTTTGCGGTACGCCAGACCCCTCCCGATGAACAGGATCCTGTTTCGAACGTGGCCGGTCGAACACAAGACCGTTTTCTCTGTTGTGCGGTACGCCAGGCCTCGTTTCCATTGCCTGTTCCGTCCAAGCCCTCCCGATGAACACGACCACGCATTCCATTCCGACCCAGCCGGTTGGCTCCCACGCGTTCCGTTGCCTCCCGATGAACATGATGCATTCCGTTGCCTCCCCATGAACACGGCGACGACACTGTTTCTCCGTTCCGACCCAGCCATGTACGTATGCGCGAGTAGGCGTTCGAGACCCTGCCCGTATGTACGTACGTGGCCGTATTTTCTTTCTTGCACCCTCTCCGCTGTACGTACGTGTACATGCTACGTGTGCGCCTCTACTACGACATGTGCGCGCCTCTACTATGACACGTGCGCGCCTCTACATCGACTAGTATGTACGTACACGTTCGCGACCAGAATGACAACGGTACGTACGCTTCGACCAGGTGGGTCCCAACCGTCAGGCACTTCCTTGCCTGCGAAGATGTAGCTGGTGGGTCCCAGCAGTCAGGGGGGCGAATTGTTTTGGTTTTTTTTACCCGGACGCACTTCCTTGCGTGCGAAGATGTAGCTGGTGGGTCCCAGCAGTCAGGGGGCGAATCGTTTTTTTTCGGACGCACTTCCTTGCGTGCAAAGATGTAGCTGGTGGGTCCCAGCAGACAGGGGGAAACATTTTTTTCGTGAAATACGGTGGCCCGTCCGGTGGGTCCCCGCTGTCAGGTGGAGTAATAATTATTTTGCGCGTAATAAGGAGGCACTTCCTTGCTGCGGCCGTGGACCCAGCTGTCAGCCTCTCCATGTACAGTCCACGTCCGATGGAAGCCATTCCTTGACCATGTTGACCATGCCGCGCCGAGAGCACCAGGGCGGTGGACGACGGCGAGGCCTAGGAAGGGGACGACGCGGAGCCGGGGAAGACGCGGCAGTGGATGCCCACGTGTAGAGGAATATGAGGGTTCACTTGTTCGGCTGCGGTGTGAGGCTGCTGTCGCCGCAGAATAACAGGGGGTGTGGGTGCGTAGAGGGATGGCCTGGCAGCGGTGGGAGTAGTAGGGGTGGTGAGGCCTCCACGACATCACAGCCGGCCACGGGCGGCAGGAGCAGGCGGCACGACCGACGCTGCTTTGGGCGGCTGGAGCAAGAAGACCAGAGGTTGAAGAAGCACTACGGTCGTTGGATGGACATCATACGGTCACTGGAGCTAGAATCGTTCATATATTGACTAAAGTTGACAAAGGCCTCCGTCCCAGTCAACATAGTAGGCCCACAAGTCAGCCTCCCACCAAGGTTGGTCCCAGCTAGCAAGGGGGTATTCATTTTTTTGTGCGTAATAAGGAGGCACTTCCGGTGGGTCCGAGCTGACAGCGAGGGGAATGTTTTTTTCGCGAAATACGGTGGCCCGACCTGTGGGTCCCAGCAGTCAGGGGGAAATGTTTTTCGTGAAATACTGGTGGCCCGTCCAGTGGGTCCCAGATGTCAGGTGGAGGAATAATTATTTTCCGCGTAATAAGGAGGCACTTCCTTGCGGCTGCCATGGACCCAGCTGTCAGCCTCTCCACATAAAGTACTCTTCCGATGGAAGTCAGTCATTGACCACATTGACCACGCCGCGCCGGGAGCACCACGATGGTGGACGACGGCGAGGCCTAGGAAGGGGACGACGCGGAGCCGGGGAAGATGCGATAGTGGAAGCCCGCGCGGAGAGGAGTACGAGGGTTCACCGGTTCGGCTGCAGTGTGAGGCTGCCGTCACCGCAGAATAACAGGGGGTGTGGGTGAGTAGAGGGATGCCCTGGCCAGCGGTGGGAGTAGTAGGGGGCGCTGAGGCCTGTACGGCAGCACAGCCGGCCACAGGAGGCGGGAGCAGGCGGTCCCGCCGGCGCTGCTTTGGCGGCTGGAGCAAGAAGATCAGAGATTGAAGAAACACGACGGCGGTTGGATTGACATCCAACGGTTACGTCTGCTAGAATAGTTTGTTGACGTAGTATATAATAACTAAAAAAAACTTGCATACGCATCAACTAAACAGGCCCACAAGTCAGACCACTCCCTCTTTTTTAATAATTTATATATAGCTCATGGCAACTTCTTATGCAATTTATTGCAGTCGTTTTTTTTGGTTGGCCAGGGCCAATTTCGCATATTTCTGTGGGTTCCAAACTATTTTTAATACCGAAATGTCAAGCCAGATTTAAAGTACTTTAAAGATATATTTGAATTAGGTTAATGCCCAGTGAAATAGGAATCTGAAAATGTGAAAAAAATCAGAAATTATAAAGTAATTGCCAATTTGTCATCTGTTTTTATATTTACTACCCATTTCATATTACTTTCAAGGCGTAGAAAAATAAGTAGGCCTGGATTGGGTATTCTTCAGAAAAAATAAACTGGGCTCATTTGCACAAAGAAAAAATAGCTGGGCTGGTCACATGGTGAACATAAAATATAAGCCTGGGCTAGACGGGCCACAACCCAGTTCAACCCTGCTCCGTCTCAACAATACCAAACAAAAAAAATACTGCTCGAGTAGCTACGTCCCAGGTGCCAGCCGATCTTGTGTTGTTCTCTTGTCTATTGACTATATACGCTCACAATGTCGTGGGTCCCAGATGTCAGGAAAACACTAGGAGGAAGCATTTTATTTTTCCATACACTGACGTGGTGGGCCCCTACTGTCACTCTCTCCACGTACTTCTACCGATTCCTATTGTTTGTTGACCATGTTGACAACGCGAGAGGGGGCGCCACGGCGAGTGCACCAAAGCGCGCAGAGGATGTCGGTGTTAACGATTTAGGAGACGGTGGGGCGGCGATGCATGCGCTGAGGCGCAGCCAGTCGTGGGAGGTGGAAGCAGGCGGCCCCGCCGGCGCTGGTTTGGTTTTGGCGGCTAGAGGAAGACAGGACTGAAGAAACACGACAGACTATAAAAGTAGTAGGAGTACTTAACAACCTTAACTGAAACCAGCAGGGGCACTTAACAACCAGAGCTGAAAGCAGTATGAGTACTTATACAGGTTCAACCGTACAAAGCATGCCTCGAACAGTGCTACTTTGCCTATAGGCTACAGTTAACCAAGGGTGAGGCCGCCAAGCCCCAGGACAAGGCCCAGGCGCCACCCCGCGCATCCACAACCTTCTGAAAGCGGCTTCATCTCGCAACATGGTCAATAAATAGGATATTCGCTTTAGAGCCATGGAAAAGCATGCACATAATCTTCTGTCCTATTCTCCAAGATGGATGGGCCTTCATTATCTGAGACCACCCATGAATAAGTATCTTTTCGCCTCCAAGGGGAATTGAGTAGGTCGACATAAACATCATGTTGTGACCAAGCGCAAGTCTGACCCGACCATGGTCAGGCATCTGTATAGGAACAATAGAACTCGGCAGTTCCTGTTTCAAGAAGATCACAGCTGTAAAACTGTGTATAAGCAATAGTTTATGAACAACATATATAACAAAAAACAGCTCGTACCATAAGTTTCTCGACACAGTTGGACCTGTTCAACGAGTGCAGCAGTGGCACACATATCCCACGTGGCCTTCCACCATTGGAACGCCCCACAAGGACCTCAAGACGATCAATAAAGTGTAGGAACATGTGGATGTCGATCCAGTCAACTTCAGTGCCATTAGTAACAGCCGAGTTATTACAGAGTAACAAACGAGCAGACTGCTTAACTCTGAAAAAACCTACACGTGCCACCAATTATAAGACAATATTAGTTAGAAGTAGCATCTTCGCGAGAGATTCGTTGCTACTTCTAAAGTTAAATTGTGATTAGTTAGATAGAATAGGTGGATTAAGAAGTAATCAAGGCAACAAGCAAGAACCAGATACAAAACTAACATGGATGAACAATTAGAACGACGTCGGGGTGGAAGATCATAGTGAAGATGAGACCAGGTTCTGCTATTTCCATCAACATTCGTGCGCCAACTTTCAGTCCGTAACACTTGAGAAAGTTTATCCAAGTTGGGCCATAAAAAAAGCAGCGAACTTCTTGGTTCATGAACCCAACTCGGAAGCAATATCCATGGATTGTCTTCACTGTGACCATTAAACTAGTGTATTCAGTTATGGCAAGGCCGAGCATCTTGAGTACATGTGTTCTGACAGAGAAAATAGTACACTGCAGGAAAAATAATATGAGAACACAACATGTTCAAAAAAACCCACCCTCCCGGATAGAGAAGAGGATTCTAGGAACATACTGTGCGCGTTTCAAAATGCTGTGGTAGGATGAGAAGGAACAAGTGTGGCGTCTCGCCGTGGGCGCAGAAATCTGTAGGGTACTCACACTTTGGGCACTGCAACTGAAACACACTAGATTTAGTACGAAGAAAAATGCATCAACGGCGGCGGCTGCCATCCTAGGATTACCTGCGACCAAGGGACTTGGATTTATCGGGGATGGATGAAGAATTCGTACCTGGTTCTCCATGAGAAAACCCTATGCAATCACCGAGCGGGGGTTTTCTCTGAACAAGCAGACGAGGGAGAAGGGGATTCAGGCCCAGTGAAATATTGCCGCTCCGTCCGTCCAGCTTACTGCTAAAGCTGTAAAGGGGGGTTGTGATTTGATGGCTCTGAAGGAAATATGCCCTAGAGGCAATAATAAAGTTATTATTTATTTCCTCATATCATGATAAATGTTTATTATTCATGCTAGAATTGTATTAACCGGAAACATAATACATGTGTGAATACATAGACCAACATAACGTCACTAGTATGCCTCTACTTGACTAGCTCATTAATCAAAGATGGTTATGTTTCCTAACCATAGACATGTGTTGTCATTTGATTAATGGGATCACATCATTAGGAGAATGATGTGATTGACATGACCTCCGTTAGCCTAGCACTTGATCGTTTAGTATATTGCTATTGCTTTCTTCATGACTTATACATGTTCATGTAACTATGAGCTTATGCAACTCCCTTTTACCGGAGGAACACTTTGGGTGCTACCAAACATCACAACGTAACTGGGTGATTATAAAGGAGTACTACAGGTGTCTCCGAAGGTACATCTTGGGTTGGCATATTTCGAGATTAGGTTTTGTCACTCCAATTGTCGGAGAGGTATCTCTGGGCCCTCTCGGTAATGCGCATCACTATAAGCCTTGCAACCAATGTAGCTAATGAGTTAGTTACGGAATGATGCATTACGTAACGAATAAAGAGTATGACATGCTGGTAAGCAGTATGACTTGTATCGCCCACAACTCACTTGTGTTCTACTCGTGCATATAACATCAACGCATAAAACCTAGGCTCGGATACCACTGTTGGGGAACGTAGTAATTTCAAAAAATTTCCTACGCACACGCAAGATCATGGTGATGGCATAGCAACGAGAGGGGAGAGTGTATGTCCACGTACCCTCGTAGACCGTTAGCGGAAGCGTTATGACAACGCGGTTGATGTAGTCGTACGTCTTCACGATCCGACCGATCCAAGTACCGAACGTACAGCACCTCTGAGTTCAGCACACGTTCAGCTCGATGACGATCCCCGGGCTCCGATCCAGCAAAGCTTCGGGGATGAGTTCTGTCAGCACGACGGCATGGTGACGATGATGATGTTCTACCGGCGCAGGGCTTCGCCTAAACTCCGCGACGATATGACCGAGGTGGAATATGGTGGAGGGGGGCACCACACACGGCTAAGGAACGATCCGTAGATCAACTTGTGTGTCATGGGGTGCCCCCTGCCCCCGTATATAAAGGAGCAAGGGGGGAGGAGGCCGGCCCTAGGAGGGGGCGCGCCAAGTGTGGAGTCCTACTAGGACTCCCTAGTCCTAGTAGGATTCCACCTCCCTTGTTGGAGTAGGAGAAGGGGAAAGAGGGGGAGAGGAGGAAGGAAAGGGGGGCCGCACCCCTTGTCCAATTCGGACCAGAGGGGGGCTGCGCGCCTCCTTCCTTTCGGCCTCTCTCCTCTATTCCCGTATGGCCCAATAAGGCCCATATACTCCCCAGCGAATTCCCGTAACTCTCCGGTACTCTGAAAAATACCCGAATCACTCGGAACCTTTCCGAACTCCGAATATAGTCGTCCAATATATCGATCTTTACGTCTCGACCATTTCGAGACTCCTCGTCATGTCCCCGATCTCATCCGAGACTCCGAACTCCTTCGGTACATCAAAACTCATAAACTCATAATATGACTGTCATCGAAACCTTAAGCGTGCGGACCCTACGGGTTCGAGAACTATGTAGACATGACCTAGAACTATTCTTGGTCAATAACCAATAGCGGAACCTGGATGCCCATATTGGTTCCTACATATTCTACGAAGGTCTTTATCGGTCAAACCGCATAACAACATATGTTGTTCCCTTTGTCATCGGTATGTTACTTGCTCGAGATTTGATCGTCGGTATCCAATACCTAGTTCAATCTCGTTACCGGCAAGTCTCTTTACTCGTTACGTAATGCATCATCCCGTAACCAACTCATTGGTCACATTGCTTGCAAGGCTTATAGTGATGTGCATTACCGAGAGGCCCAGAGATACCTCTCCGACAATCGGAGTGACAAAACCTAATCTCGAAATACGCCAACTCAACATGTACCTTCGGAGACACCTGTAGTACTCCTTTATAATCACCCAATTACGTTGTGACGTTTGGTAGCACCCAAAGTGTTCCTCCGGTAAACGGGAGTTGCATAATCTCATAGTTACAGGAACATGTATAAGTCATGAAGAAAGCAATAGCAACATACTAAACGATCAAGTGCTAGGCTAACGGAATGGGTCATGTCAATCACATCATTCTCCTAATGATGTGATCCCGTTAATCAAATGACAACTCTTTTGTCCATGGCTAGGAAACTTAACCATCTTTGATTCAACGAGCTAGTCAAGTAGAGGCATACTAGTGACACTATGTTTGTCTATGTATTCACACATGTATTATGTTTCCGGTTAATACAATTCTAGCATGAATAATAAACATTTATCATGATATAAGGAAATAAATAATAACTTTATTATTGCCTCTAGGGCATATTTCCTTCAGTCTCCCACTTGCACTAGAGTCAATAATATAGTTCACATCGCCATGTGATTTAACACTAATATTCACATCTGTATGTGATTAATACCCATAGTTCACATCTTCATGTGATCAACACCCAAAGGGTTTACTAGAGTTAATAATCTATCTCACATCGCTATGTGATTAACACCCAAAGAGTACAAAGGTATGATCATGTTTTGCTCGTGAGAGAAGTTTAGTCAACGGGTCTGTGACATTCAGAGCCGTATGTATTTTGCAAATATTCTATGTCTACAATACTCTGCACGGAGCTACTCTAGCTAATTGCTCCCACTTTCAATATGTATCCAGATTAAGAATTAGAGTCATCTGGATCAGTGCCAAAAATTGTATCGACGTAACCTTTTACGATGAACCTTTTGTCACCTCCATAATTGAGAAACATATCCTTATTCCACTAAGGATAATTTTGACCAATGTCCAGTGATCTACTCCTAGATCACTATTGTACTCGCTTGCCAAACAAGGGCAGAGTATACAATAGGTCTGGTTCACAGCATAGCATACTTTATAGAACCTATGACTGAGGCATAGGGAATGACTTTTCATTCTCTTTCTATTTCTGCTATGGTCGGGTCTTGAGTCTTTCTCAACTTCACACCTTTTAACACAGGCAAGAACTCCTTCTTTGACTGTTCCATTTTGAACTACTTCAAAATTTTGTCAAGGTATGTACTCATTGAAAATCTTATCAAGCGTCTTGATCTATCTCAATAGATCTTGATGCTCAATGTGTAAGCAGCTTCACCGAGGTCTTTCTTTTAAAGAACTCCTTTCAAACACTCCTTTATGCTTTGCAGAATAATTCTACATTATTTCCGATCAACAATATGTCATTCACATATACTTATCAGAAATGTTGTAGTGCTCCCACTCACTTTCTTGTAAATACAGGCTTCACCGTAAGTCTGTACAAAACTATATGCTTTGATCAACTTATCAAAGCGTATATTCCAACTCTGAGATGCTTGCACCAGTCCATAGATGGATCACTGGAGCTTGCACATTTTGTTAACACCTTTAGGATTGACAAAACCTTCTGGTTGCATCATATACAACTCTTCTTTAAGAAAACCATTAAGGAATGCAGTTTTGACATCCATTTGCCAGATTTCATAAAATGTGGCAATTGCTAACATGATTCAGACAGACTTAAGCATCGATACGAGTGAGAAAATCTCATTGTATTCAACATCTTGAACTTGTCGAAAAACCTTTTTGCGACAAGTCGAGCTTTGTAGATAGTAACACTACTATCAACGTTCGTCTTCCTCTTGAAGATCCATTTATTTCTTATGGTTTTCCGATCATCGGGCAAGTCCACCAAAGTCCACACTTTGTTCTCATACATGGATCCTATCTCAGATTTCATGGCCTCCAGCCACTTTGTGGAATCTGGGCTCATCATCGCTTCCTCATAGTTCATAGGTTTATCATGGTCTAGTAACATGACTTTCAGAACAGGATTACCGTACCACTCTGGTGCGGACCGTACTCTGGAAGACCTACGAGGTTCTGTAGTGACTTGATCTGAAGTTTCATGATCATCATCATTAGCTTCCTCACTAATTGGTGTAGGAATCACTGGAACTGATTTCAGTGATGAACTACTTTCGAATAAGGGAGCAGGTACAATTACCTCATCAAGTTCTCATTTCCTCCCACTCACTTCTTTCGAGAGAAACTCCTTCTCTAGAAAGGATCCATTCTTAGCAATGAATAACTTGCCTTCGGATCTGTGATAGAAGGTGTACCCAATAGTTAACTTTGGGTATTCTATGAAGATGCACTTCTCTGATTTGGGTTTGAGCTTATCAGGTTGAAACTTTTTTCATATAAGCATCGCTACTCCAAACTTTAAGAAACGACAGCTTAGGTTTACTGCTAAACCATAGTTCATACGGTGTCGTCTCAACGGATTTAGATGGTGCCCTTTTAAACGTGAATGCAGCTGTCTCTAATGCACAACCCCAAAATGATAGTGGTAAAACCGATAAGAGACATCATAGATCGCACCATATCCAATAAAGTGCGGTTACGACGTTCGGACACACCATAACGTTGTGGTGTTCCAGGTGGCGTGAGCTGTGAAACTATTCCACATTGTTTTAATTGAAGACCAAACTCGTAACTCAAATATTCGTCTCCGCGATCAGATCGCAGAAACTTTATTTTCTTGTTATGATGATTTTTCCACTTCACTCTGAAATTCTTTGAACCTTTCAACTATTTCAGACTTATGTTTTATCAAGTAGATATACCCATATCTGCTCAAATCATCTTGTGAAGGTCAGAAAATAACGATACTTGCCACGAGCATCAACACTCCTTGGATAATATACATCGGTATGTATTATTTTCAATAAGTCAGTAGCTCGTTCCATTGTTCCGGAGAACGGAGTTTTAGTCATCTTGCCCAAAAAGCACGGTTTGCAAGCATCAAATGATTCATAACCAAGTGATTCCAAAAATCCATCTTTATGGAGTTTCTTCATGCGCTTTACACCGATATGACCCAAACGGCAGTGCCACAAATAAGTTGCACTATCATTATTAACTTTGCATCTTTTGGCATCAATATTATGAATATGTGTATCACTACGATCGAGATCCAACAAACTATTTTCATTGGGTGTATGACCATCAAAGGTTTTATTCATTTAAACAAAACAACAATTATTCTCTGATTTTAAATGAATAACCGTATTGCAATAAACATGATCAAATCATATTCATGCTCAACGCAAACACCAAATAACATTTATTTAGGTTCAACACTAATCCCGAAAGTATAGGGAGTGTGCGATGATGATCATATCAATCTTGGAACCACTTCCAACACACATCGTCACTTCACCCTCAACTAGTTTCTGTTTATTCTGTAACTCCTGTTTCGAGTTACTAATATTAGCAACCGAACAAGTATCAAATACTCAGGGGCTACTATAAACACTAGTAAGGCACACATCAACAACCTGTATATCAAATATACCCTTGTTCACTTCGCCATCCTTCTTATCCACCAAATATTCAGGGCATTTCCGCTTGGAGTGACTATTTCCTTTGCAGTGTAAGCACTCAGTTTCAGGCTTTGGTCCAGCTGTGGGCTTCTTCGCGGGAGTGACAACTTGCTTGTCATTCTACTTGAAGTTCCCTTTCTATCCTTTGCCCTTTTCTTGAAACTAGTGGTCTTGTCAATCATCAACACTTGATGCTCTTTCTTGATTTCTACCTTTGTTGATTTCAACATCACGAAGAGCTCGGGAATCGTTTTCGTCATCCCTTGCATACTATAGTTCATCACAAAGTTCTACTAACTTGGTGAAGGTGACTAGAGAATTCTGTCAATCACTATCTTATCTGGAAGATTAACTCCCACTTGATTCAAGCGATTGTAGTACCCAGACAATCTGAGCACATGCTTACTAGTTGAGCGATTCTCCTCCATCTTTTAGCCATAGAACTTGTTGGAGACTTCATATCTCTCAACTCGGGTATTTGCTTGACATATTAACTTCAACTCCTGGAACATCTCATATGGTCCATGACGTTCAAAAACGTCTTTGAAGTCCCGATTCTAAGCCGTTAAGCATGGTGCACTAAACTATCAAGTAGTCATCATATTGAGCTAGTCAAATGTTCATAACGTCTGCATCTCCTCCTGCAATAGGTTTGTCACCTAGCGGTGCATCAAGGACATAATTCTTCTGTGCAGCAATGAGGATAAACCTCAGATCACGGATCCAATCCGCATCATTGCTACTAACATCTTTCAACATAGTTTTCTCTAGGAACATATCAAAATAAACATATGAAAGCAACAACACGAGCTATTGATCTATAACATAATTTGCAAAATACTACCAGGACTAAGTTCATGATAAATTTAAGTTCAATTAATCATATTACTTAAGAACTCCCACTTAGATAGACATCCCTCTAATCCTCTAAGTGATTACGTGATCCATATCAACTACACCATGTCCGATCATCACGTGAGCTGGAGTAGTTTCAACGGTGAACATCACTATGTTGATCATATCTACTATATGATTCACGTTCGACCTTTCGGTCTCCGTGTTCCGAGGCCATATCTGTATATGCTAGGCTCGTCAAGTATGACCTGAGTATTCCGCGTGTGCAACTGTTTTGCACCCGTTGTATTTGAACGTAGAGCCTATCACACCCGATCATCACGTGGTGTCTCAGCACGAAGAACTTTCGCAACGGTGCATACTCAGGGAGAACACTTCTTGATTATTAGTGAGAGATCATCTTAAAATGCTACCGTCAATCAAAGCAAGATAAGATGCATAAAGGATAAACATCACATGCAATCAATATAAGTGATATGATATGGCCATCATCATCTTGTGCTTGTGATCTCCATCTTCGAAGCACCGTCGTGATCACCATCGTCACCGGCGCGACACCTTGATCTCCATCGTAGCATCGTTGTCATTACGCCATCTATTGCTTCTACGACTATCGCTACCTCTTAGAGATAAAGTAAAGCAATTACAGGGCGTTTGCATTTCATACAATAAAGCGACAACCATATGGCTCCTGCCAGTTGCCGATAACTTCGGTTACAAAACATGATCATCTCATACAATAAAATATAGCATCACGTCTTGACCATATCACATCACAACATGCCCTGCAAAAACAAGTTAGACGTCCTCTACTTTGTTGTTGCAAATTTTACGTGGCTGCTACGGGCTGAGCAAGAACCGTTCTTACCTACGCATCAAAAACCACAACGATGGTTCGTCAAGTTGGTGCTGTTTTAACCTTCGCAAGGACCGGGCGTAGCCACACTCGATTCAGCTAAAGTGAGAGAGACAGACACCCGCCAGCCACCTTTAAGCACGAGTGCTCGTAACGGTGAAACCAGTCTCGCGTAAGCGTACGCGTAATGTCGGTCCGGGCCGCTTCATCTCACAATACCGCCGAACCAAAGTATGACATGCTGGTAAGCAGTATGACTTGTATCGCCCACAACTCACTTGTGTTCTACTCGTGCATATAACATCAACGCATAAAACCTAGGCTCGGATACCACTGTTGGGGAACGTAGTAATTTCAAAAGATTTCCTACGTACACGCAAGATCATGGTGATGGCATAGCAACGAGAGGGGAGAATGTATGTCCATGTACCCTCGTAGACCGTTAGCGGAAGCATTATGACAACGCGGTTGATGTAGTCGTACGTCTTCACGATCTGACCGATCCAAGTACCGAACGTACGGCACCTCCGAGTTCAGCACACATTCAGCTCGATGACGATCCCCGGGCTCCGATCCAGCAAAGCTTCGGGGATGAGTTCTGTCAGCACGACGGCGTGATGAAGATGATGATGTTCTACCGGCGCAGGGCTTCGCCTAAACTCCGCGACGATATGACCGAGGTGGAATATGGTGGAAGGGGGCACCGCACACGGCTAAGGAACGATCCATAGATCAACTTGTGTGTCATGGGGTGCCCCCTGCCCCCGTATATAAAGGAGCAAGGGGGAAGGAGGCCGACCCTAGGAGGGGGCGCGCCAAGTGTGGAGTCCTACTAGGACTCCCTAGTCCTAGTAGGATTCCACCTCCCTTGTTGGAGTAGGAGAAGGGGAAAGAGGGGGAGAGGAGGAAGGAAAGGGGGGCCGCACCCCTTGTCCAATTCGGACCAGAGGGGGGCTGCGCGCCTCCTTCCTTTTGGCCTGTCTCCTCTATTCCCGTATGGCCCAATAAGGCCCATATACTCCCCGGCGAATTCCCGTAACTTTCCGGTACTCCGAAAAATACCCGAATCACTCGGAACCTTTCCGAACTCCGAATATAGTCGTCCAATATATCGATCTTTACGTCTCGACCATTTCGAGACTCCTCGTCATGTCCCCGATCTCATCCGGGACTCCTAACTCCTTCGGTACATCAAAACTCATAAACTCATAATATAACTGCCATCGAAACCTTAAGCGTGCGGACCCTACGGGTTCGAGAACTATGTAGACATGACCTAGAACTATTCTTGGTCAATAACCAATAGCGGAACCTAGATGCCCATATTGGTTCCTACATATTCTACGAAGGTCTTTATCGGTCAAACCGCATAACAACATACATTGTTCCCTTTGTCATCGGTATGTTACTTGCCCGAGATTTGATCGTCGGTATCCAATACCTAGTTCAATCTCGTTACTGGCAAGTCTCTTTACTCGTTACGTAATGCATCATCCCATAACCAACTCATTAGTCACATTGCTTGCAAGGCTTATAGTGATGTGCATTACCGAGAGGGCCCAGAGATACCTCTCCGACAATCGGAGTGACAAAACCTAATCTCGAGATACGCCAACTCAACATGTACCTTCGGAGACACCTGTAGTACTCCTTTATAATCACCCAGTTACGTTGTGACGTTTGGTAGCACCCAAAGTGTTCGTCCGGTAAACGGGAGTTGCATAATCTCATAGTTACAGGAACATGTATAAGTCGTGAAGAAAGCAATAGCAACATACTAAACGATCAAGTGCTAGGCTAACGGAATGGGTCATGTCAATCACATCATTCTCCTAATGATGTGATCTCGTTAATCAAATGACAACTCTTTTGTCCATGGCTAGGAAACTTAACCATCTTTGATTCAACGAGCTAGTCAAGTAGAGGCATACTAGTGACACTATGTTTGTCTATGTATTCACACATGTATTATGTTTCCGGTTAATACAATTCTATCATGAATAATAAACATTTATCATGATATAAGGAAATAAATAATAACTTTATTATTGCCTCTAGGGCATATTTCCTTCAGGGAGTCCTACTACTAGGAGGAGGACTCCTCCTCCTTGGCGCGCCCACAAGGGCCGGCCGGCCTCCCCCCTTGCTCCTTTATATACGGGGGCAAGGGGGCACCCTAGGACAAGTTGATCTTCGTGATCGTTCCTTAGACTTGTGCGTTGCCCCCTCCACCATATTCCACCTCGATCATATCGTTGCGGTGCTTAGGCGAAGCCCTGCGTCGGTAGAACATCATCATCATCACCACGTCGTCGTGCTGACGGAACTCATCCCCGACACTTTGCTGGATCGGAGTCCGGGGATCGTCATCGAGATGAACGTGTGCTGAACTCGGAGGTACCGTACGTTCGGTGCTTGGATCGGTCGGATCGTGAAGACGTACGACTACATCAACCGCGTTGTCATAACGCTTTCGCTTACGGTCTACGAGGGTACGTGGATAACACTCTCCCCTCTCGTTGCTATGCATCACCATGATCTTGCGTGTGCGTAGGAATTTTTTTTGAAATTACTACGTTCCCCAACAGTGGCATCAGAGCCTGGTTTTATGCGTTGATGTTATATGCACGAGTAGAACACAAGTGAGTTGTGGGCGATATAAGTCATACTGTTTACTAGCATGTCATACTTTGGTTCGGCGGTATTGTTGGATGAAGCGCCCCGGACCGACATTACACGTACGCTTACGCGAGACTGGTTCTACCAACGTGCTTTGCACACAGGTGGCTGGCGGGTGTCAGTTTCTCCAACTTTACTTGAACCGAGTGTGGCTACGCCCGGTCCTTGCGAAGGTTAAAACAACACTAACTTGACGAACTATCGTTGTGGTTTTGATGCGTAGGTAAGAACGGTTCTTGCTAAGCCCGTAGCAGCCACGTAAAATTTGCAACAACAAAGTAGAGGACATCTAACTTGTTTTTGCAGGGCATGTTGTGATGTGATATGGTCAAGACGTGATGCTATATTTTATTGTATGAGATGATCATGTTTTGTAACCGAAGTTATCGGCAACTGCCAGGAGCCATATGGTTGTCGCTTTATTGTATGAAATGCAAACGCCCTATAATTGCTTTACTTTATCACTAAGCGGTAGCGATAGTCGTAGAAGCAATAGATGGCGTAACGACAATGATGCTACGATGGAGATCAAGGTGTTGCGCCGGTGACGATGGTGATCAAGACGGTGCATCGAAGATGGAGATCACAAGCACAAGATGATGATGGCCATATCATATCACTTATATTGATTGCATGTGATGTTTATCCTTGATGCATGTTATCTTGCTTTGATTGATGGTAGCATTTTAAGATGATCTCTCACTAATTATCAAGAAGTATTCTCCCTGAGTATGCACCGTTGTGAAAGTTCTTCGTGCTGAGACACAACGTGATGATCGGGTGTGATAGGCTCTACATTCAAATACAACGGGTGCAAAACAGTTGCGCACGCGGAATACTCAGGTTAAACTTGACGAGCCTAGCATATAACAGATATGGCCTCGGAACACGGAGACCAAAAGGTCGAGCGTGAATCATATAGTAGATATGATCAACATAGTGATGTTCACCATTGAAAACTACTCCATCTCACGTGATGATCGGACATGGTTTAGTTGATTTGGATCACGTGATCACTTAGATGACTAGAGAGATGTCTATCTAAGTGGGAGTTCTTAAGTAATATGATTAATTGAACTTAAATTTATCATGAACTTAGTCCTGGTAGTATTTTGCAAATTATGTTGTAGATCAATAGCTCGCGTTGTTGCTTTCATATGTTTTGATATGTTCCTAGAGAAAACTATGTTGAAAGATGTTAGTAGCAATGATGCGGATTGGATCCGTGATCTGAGGTTTATCCTCATTGCTGCACAGAAGAATTATGTCCTTGATGCACCGATAGGTGAGAAACCTATTGCAAGAGCAGATGCAGACGTTATGAACGTTTGGCTAGCTCAAAATGATGACTACTTGATAGTTTAGTGCACCATGCTTAAAACGGCTTAGAATCGGGACTTCAAAAGACGTTTTGAACATCATGGACCATATGAGATGTTCCAGGAGTTGAAGTTAATATTTCCAGCAAATACCCGAGTTGAGAGATATGAAGTCTCCAACAAGTTCTATAGCTAAAAGATGGAGGAGAATCGCTCAACTAGTGAGCATGTGCTTAGATTGTCTGGGTACTTCAATCGCTTGAATCAAGTGGGAGTTAATCTTCCAGATAATATAGTGATTGATAAAATTCTCTAGTCAGCATCACTAAGTTACTAGAACTTCGTGATGAACTATAATATGCAAGGGATGACAAAAATGATTCCCGAGCTCTTCGTGATGTTGAAATCGACGAAAGTAGAAATCAAGAAAGAGCATCAAGTGTTGGTGATTGACAAAACCACTAGTTTCAAGAAAAGGGCAAAGGGAAAGAAAGGGAACTTCAAGTAGAATGACAAGCAAGTTGTCGCTCCCGCGAAGAATCCCACAGCTAGACCAAAGCCTGAAACTGAGTGCTTACACTGCAAAGGAAATGTTCACTGGAAGCGGAAATGCCCTGAATATTTGGTGGATAAGAAGGATGGAAAAGTGAACAAGGGTATATTTGATATACAGGTTATTGATGTGTGCCTTACTAGTGTTTATAGTAGCCCCTGAGTATTTGATACTTGTTCAGTTGCTAAGATTAGTAACTCGAAACAGGAGTTATATAAACAGAGACTAGTTGAAGGGGAAGTGACGATGAGTGTTGGAAGTGGTTCCAAGATTGATATGATCATCATCTCACACTCCCTATACTTTCGGGATTAGTGTTAAACCTAAATAGATGTTATTTGGCATTTACGTTGAGCATGAATATGATTTGATCATGTTTATTGCGATACGATTATTCATTTGAAGTTAAAGAATAATTGTTATTCTGTTTACATGAATAAGACCTTCGATGGTTATACACCCAATGAAAATAGTTTGTTGGATCTCGATCGTAGTGATACACATATTCATAATATTGATGCCAAAAGATGCAAAGTTAATAATGATAGTGCAACTTATTTCTGGCACTGCCGTTTGGGTCATATCGGCGTAAAGCGCATGAAGAAACTCCACAAAGATGGATTTTTGGAATCACTTGGTTATGAATCATTTGATGCTTGCGAACCGTGCCTTTTGGGCAAGATGACTAAAACTCCGTTCTCCGGAACAATGGAACAAGCTACTGACTTATTGGAAATAATACATACCGATGTATGCGATCCAATGAGTGTTGATGCTCGTGGCAAGTATCGTTATTTTCTGACCTTCACAAGATGATTTGAGCAGATATGGGTATATCTACTTGATGAAACATAAGTCTGAAATAGTTGAAAGGTTCAAAGAATTTCAGAGTGAAGTGGAAAAATCATCATAACAAGAAAATAAAGTTTTTGCGATCTGATCGCGGAGACGAATATTTGAGTTATGAGTTTGGTCTTCAATTAAAACAATGTGGAATAGTTTCATAGCTCACGCCACCTGGAACACCACAACGTTATGGTGTGTCCGAACATCGTAATCGCACTTTATTGGATATGGTGCGATCTATGATGTCTCTTACTGATTTACCATTATCGTTTTGGGGTTATGCATTAGAGACAGCTGCATTCACATTAAAAGGGCACCATCTAAATCCGTTGAGACGACACCGTATGAACTATGGTTTAGCAGTAAACCTAAGCTGTCGTTTCTTAAAGTTTGGAGTAGTGATGCTTATATGAAAAAGATTTTCAACCTGATAAGCTCGAACCCAAATCGGAGAAGTGCGTGTTCATAGAATACCCAAAGGAAACTATTGGGTACTCCTTCTATCACAGATCCGAAGGCAAAACATTCGTTGCTAAGAATGGATCCTTTCTAGAGAAGGAGTTTCTCTCGAAAGAAATGAGTGGGAGGAAAGTAGAACTTGATGAGGTAACTGTACCTGCTCCCTTATTGGAAAGTAGTTCATCACAGAAATTTGTTCCTGTGACTACTACACCAATTAGTGAGGAGGTTAATGATGATGATCATGAAACTTCAGATTAAGTTACTACAGAACCTCGTAGGTCTTCCAGAGTAAGATCCGCACCAGAGTGGTACAGTAATCCTGTTCTGGAAGTTATGTTACTAGACCATGACGAACCTACGAACTATGAAGAAGCGATGGTGAGCCCAGATTCCGAAAAATGGCTTGAGGCCATGAGATCTGAGATGAGATCCATGGATGAAAACAAAGTATGGACTTTGATTGACTTGCCCAATGATCGGCGAGACATTCAGATTAAATGGATCTTCAAGAGGAAGACGGACGCTGATAGTGTTACTATCTACAAAGCTAGAATTGTCGCAAAAGGTTTTCGACAAGTTCAAGCTGTTGACTACGATGAGAGTTTATTTTCCAGTCGTATCTATGCTTAAGTCTGTCTGAATCATGTTAGCAATTGCCGCATTTTATGAAATCTGGCAAATGGATAAACAAAACTGCATTCCTTAATGGGTTTATTAAAGAAGAGTTGTATATGATGCAACCAGAAGGTTTTGTCAATCCTAAAGGTGCTAACAAAGTGTGCAAGCTCCAACGATCCATTTATGGACTGGTGCAAGCCTCTCGGAGTTGGAATATACCTTTGATGAGTTGATCAAAGCATATGGTTTTATACAGACTTTTTGAGAAGCCTGTATTTACAAGAAAGTGAGTGGGAGCTCTGTAGCATTTCTAATATTATATGTGGATGACATATTGTTGATTGGAAGTGATATAGAAATTCTGGATAGCATGAAAAGATACTTGGATAAGAGTTTTTCAAAGAAAGACCTCGGTGAAGCTGCTTACACATTGAGCATCAAGATCTATATAGATAGATCAAGACGCTTGATAAGATTTTTCAATGAGTACATACCTTGATAAATTTTTGAAATAGTTCAAAATGGAACAGTCAAAGAAGGAGTTCTTGCCTGTGTTGCAAGGTGTGAAGTTGAGTAAGACTCAAAACCCGACCATGGCAGAAACTAGAAAGAGAATGAAAAGTCATTCCCTATGCCTCAGTCATAGGTTCTATAAAGTATGCTATGTTGTGTACCAGACCTATTGTATACCTTGCTCTGTGTTTGACAAGGGAGTACAATTCTGATCTAAGAGTAGATCACTGGACAACGGTCAAGAATATCCTTAGTGAGGACTAAGGAGATGTTTCTCGATTATGGAGGTGATAAAAGAGTTCGTTGTAAAACTTACATCGGTGCAAGCTTTTACACCGATCCAGATGAGTCTAAGTCTCAATCTGGATACATATTGAAAGTGGGAGCAATTAGCTAGAGTAGCTCCGTGCAGAGCATTGTAGACATAGAATATCTGCAAAATACATACGGCTCTAAATATGACAGACCCGTTGACTAAGCTTCTCTCATGAGCAAAACATGATCACACCTTAGTACTCTTTGGGTGTTAATCACATAGCGATGTGAACTAGATTATTAACTCTAGTAAATCCTTTGGGTGTTAGTCACATGACGATGTGAACTATGGGTGTTAATCATATACATATATGAATATTGGTGTTAAATCACATGGCGATGTGAACTAGATTATTGACTCTAGTGCAAGTGGGAGACTGAAGGAAATATGCCCTAGAGGCAATAATAAAGTTATTATTTATTTCCTCATATCATGATAAATGTTTATTATTCATGCTAGAATTGTATTAACCGGAAACATAATACATGTGTGAATACATAGACCAACATAACATCACTAGTATGCCTCTACTTGACTAGCTCATTAATCAAAGATGGTTATGTTTCCTAACCATAGACATGTGTTGTCATTTGATTAATGGGATCACATCATTAGGAGAATGATGTGATTGACATGACCTATTCCGTTAGCCTAGCACTTGATCGTTTAGTATAGTGTTATTGCTTTCTTCATGACTTATACATGTTCCTGTAACTATGAGATTATGCAACTCCCGTTTACCGGAGGAACACTTTGGGTGCTACCAAACGTCACAACGTAACTGGGTGATTATAAAGGAGTACTATAGGTGTCTCCGAAGGTACATGTTGGGTTGGCGTATTTCGAGATTAGGTTTTGTCACTCCGATTGTCGGAGAGGTATCTCTGGGCCCTCTCGGTAATGCACATCACTATAAGCCTTGCAAGCAATGTAGCTAATGAGTTAATTACGAAATGATGCATTACGTAACGAGTAAAGAGACTTGCCGGTAACGAGATTGAACTAGGTATTGGATACCGACGATCAAATCTCGGGCAAGTAACATACCGATGACAAAGGGAACAACGTATGTTGTTATGCAGTTTGACCGATAAAGATCTTTGTAGAATATGTAGGAGCCAATATGAGCATCCAGGTTCCGCTATTGGTTATTGACCGAGAATAGTTCTAGGTCATGTCTATATAGTTTTCGAACCCGTAGGGTCCGCACGCTTAACGTTACGATGACAGTTTTATTACGAGTTTATAAGTTTTGATGTACCGAAGTTTGTTCAGAGTCCCGGATGTGATCACGGACATGACGAGGAGTCTCGAAATGGTCAAGACATAAAGATTGATATATTGGGCGACTATATTCAGACACCGGAAGTGTTCCGGCTGTTTTCGGAGAAAACCGGAGTGCCGGAGGGTTACCGGACCCCCCCCCCCGGGAGAAGTAAT
>NC_057798.1:140640780-140655485 GCF_018294505.1 Triticum aestivum | reverse complement strand
CCTCTCCCCCTTCCTTTCCCCCTCCTAGTAGGAGTAGGAAAGAGGGAGTCCTACTCCTACTAGGAGGAGGACTCCTCCTCCTTGGCGCGCCCACAAGGGCCGGCCGGCCTTCCCCCTTGCTCCTTTATATACGGGAGCAAGGGGGCGCCCTAAGACAAGTTGATCTTCGTGATCGTTCCTTAGCCGTGTGCGGTGCCCCCCTCCACCATATTCGACCTCGGGCATATCGTTGCGGTGCTTAGGCGAAGCCCTGCGTCGGTAGAACATCATCATCGTCACCACGCCATCGTGCTGACGGAACTCATCCCCGACACTTTGCTGGATCGGAGTCCGGGGATCGTCATCGAGCTGAACGTGTGCTGAACTCGGAGGTACCATACGTTCGGTGCTTGGATCGGTCGGATCGTGAAGACGTACGACTACATCAACCGCGTTGTCATAACGCTTCCTCTTACGGTCTACGAGGGTACGTGGACAACACTCTCCCCTCTCGTTGCTATGCATCACCATGATCTTGCGTGTGCGTAGGAATTTTTTTGAAATTACTACGTCCCCCAACAGGCTCATTGGGCATTACTGCGGCACTACGACCGGGGTGTGTCTACCGTGAAGTTGTGCTCTCTAATTTTTGCATATGGCACATACGTGGACCTCGTTGCCGGTTGCCACACATATCAGCGAAAGGAAGTAGAAAGATAGGAGTAACTAGTTACACATAAATATATTTTTTGACAGAGAGATACTCCCTCTGTATAGAAATATACAAATCTTTTATATCACAGGCTCACCTTGCCGAGAAATATACTCCCTGTGCAACGCACGAGCATTATGGGGGTTCAGCTTTTTTATGGGGGTTCAGCTAAGAATATAATACTCAGATAGGCTCACGGTTCTGGACATTGGGCCGCAGGCTGACCCTGCATGTTTGGGGGCCCATGTGTTCTACCTCAGCGCTTTTCATATTGCAAGCGATCGGTACTGCGCTGGTTTTAGATGCTGTTGCAAGGCGAATACATAAAATTGAATAAAGCACGGCAACTGTTGGAATGAAATCCAACGACAGTTCCTAACCAGCAATCAGAGTTGCAATTCTATGAACGATATACCATGTGATAAATAATACTGTCGTACTACTTATACACACAGGACACTTGTTTCACCATGCCAGATTATTACATCAAAATCTCTTGGAGGATAGATCAGTTCGGCAGTTGCGTGCTGCTACTGAAGAATTTCAAAGTTGATTTGGACCAGCTCTCCTTGCCGAGAAAGTTCTATTTTGACATCATCCCCTACCGCAAGATATGATTTAGATTTGAACCTTGACCATCCTTTAGCATCAATCATCATGCGACCATCCTTTGTACTTATGGTATATTGAGCAGGTTCATTCACACCAAGGCTGCGCATGGTAAGAGAAACTTGGCCGCGGTCGCCCGGATTGTTGAACGACTCCCTCGTTGCTCTAGGAATTCTCTGTTTGAAAACAAGAAGACATACCCAAACAGTTAGATCAACACAGTGAATCATGTGAAACAACATGGAAAGAAAAAAGAACGAAGCACTTGGGCGGCCAATACTTACCAAGAAGGTGGACATGACAGTTTTTGTAAGGACTTTGGTATATGAAGTGCAAACTGCAGCCCAGTCTGTTGCCGGTGCAACTGCACGGGCTGGACCAAATGCGAGTGCAAGTGTTGGTGCAGGTGCCGAAGCCGCTGATGCTGCCGGTGTCGATGCCGGATCCTCCGGTAGATCAGACTGATCCGCTGACGCGGTCGGTGCCCAATCCTCAGCTGGATCAGACTGAGCTGCTGCCGCTGTCAGTGCTAGAGCAACTGCCGGTGCTCGATCTGTGCGAGATAGCAGCAATCGTGTCTGGTCTGCTATGATCAGCTTTCTAACTTGACTAGGATCCGTGACCGTGATCTAGTTTTTTTCTTCATTTCTTTTAAAGCGAGAAGGACTAATTGTGGCGTTTTTGTTAAACCAAACTGCAGAGGGATTCAGCTTGTACTCAGACAACAGACTGATCCATTTTTTTCTAGTAATATAAGTGATGGACAGTGCCTTCGTTACTGACATGACATAAGAAGTGAAACCTGCAAAAATAGCCATCGTAGAGCAAACCAAACGGTTTATTCTGTGATGAATGTCACATGGCAAAACCTGCATCATAAAATTGCAGGAAAAGAAAGAAAACATGACATTAAATCAACAAGATTTAGACAGTAAATCAATAAGATTTACTTGATGTGACATGAGTGAATCCTTACCAGGAAATCACTATGTTGAAGTACTAAACAGAAGATTGATCTTCCAAGTACGCGTGGCATGCAGGGGCCCTGCCTACTCCCACAAGCAGGACAGTCCAAAGGTCGTGACAAATCGTATGGACCGAACATCCATGGAACTGGAAATCCTGGTGGGTGCGATAAACCCTGCAATGCATATAGATATTGGTGTATAACCATAATTGATAAACCATCCTCACAAAAAATATGATCTGGATACTTCAAAATGTACAGACTGAATTGAGTGGACAGACATTAACATAGACCGTTCTCAGGACTGACCACACACCAAAAGCGGCAGTACTAATAAACAATACAGGGTTCACAAACACAAATCAAGTACTGAACAATAGTACTTAATACAGACAAGCAAAGTTACACTAACTAAACTCTGCAGACTATTTCTTGCCACCGACCTACGGGATGAACCCCGCATAACTGACTAGGCCATGGACTTCGTGTGAGATGTCTACATGCACCATCACCATCTTGTCAACCTTGGAGAACCTAACAGAGTGGTCTTTCCACTCATAAACATGATGATGAAGACAGGCCGCATCAGATTTGTTGGGAAGCTTTACAAGAACCACACCCTTCGTAATCGAAGGCACAACCAGGAAATTGTTGTGGTCAAGTACAACCTCGAGAACACGCCTGACAACAATGCTACAGGAAAACACTAGTTTAGGACACGTGGCGACAAGGACACATCAGCTGGATAGTTCAGCAGTAGAACTCATCATCGGGTCTTCCAGTTCACACGACATGACTTTGAGAACTTCATCTCCACTGCGGACCTGGTTCTAATTCAAACAGAAACCATATTTCATTACTACCTCCGTTCAGAAATATAAGATGATTTTTGATATTATACTCCATATATGACTACATATACGCACAGAAATGAGTGAACAAAGACACTAGAACATGTCTTCAAAGGCATGAGAGCAGAGGGATTACATGCAATATCCATAACACAAGTTACTGAGGCAAATATACCCTCTTAAAAGGTAGCATTGATGTTCATAAAGTACTCCCTCCGTGCCAAAATTCTTGTCTTAGATTCATCTAGATATGGATGTATGAAGTCACATTTTAGTATTAGATACATCTGTATCTAGACAAATATAAGACAATAAATTTGGGACGGAGGGAGTAGTTGAAAGTAATCTATAAGAAATCAGTGTCAACCTCTCGCATGTTTTGGTCAAAAGAGGAATTTAGAACCATCATTTGGCACACTAAAATCGCATACAAGATCACCCAGAAAGTTGTACTACTAGTACTAGTACTGCGTGTTAGATGAAAAAAGATCGAGAAAAAGATCGTCAACAAGAGACATTACCTGGACTTGTTTAATGAGGGATCCCGGAGAGGGGGGCTTGGACAGGGCGATGGCTTTGAGCTTGTCTGCGGTAGTCTCGGCGGGGTGCTTGTGCTTCTTCGTACCATGAGCCTCGACGATTTTGGCCAGAGCCATAGACATCACGTCGGCCGGTGCTCCAAAGTCCATCCAAGAGAGGAAGCTGAGAGAGAAGAGTGAAAGGAGGAACAAGATGAGGGAGAAGCGAAGCAAGTGGGGGTTTTCGTCAAGAGAGGAAGCTGAGAAAGAAGAGTGAAATGATGGTTGCTTCGTCCGTCCAATTTACTGCTGGAAAGGAGGGGGCTTTGTGATTTGACGGCTCATTGGGAATTACTACGGCGGTTCGATTGGGGTAATCTACCGTCACTCTACTACGGAGTAATTTAGTGCATGGCTGGTGGACCCAGGTGATGGTTGTCCCACACGTCGGCGAAAGTGAGTAATTTAGTGCATGGCTGGAGGAGGATCCGCACGGTAGAGCGTGTCCTCTGTTTTTCATTCTGAAGAAAAAAATGATTACAACAAGCGTTTCCACTCTTACGACGGAGGAGTGCGAAACATGACAGCCACTTGAACAGACAGTGCTCCTACTACTAGGCATGTGCATTGGTTCATACGTCAGTACTACACAATCTTGTTGCTGTGTTGTGCGCATGTCAACTACTCCTATATGTAACATAGTACCGCTTTTTTGACTGTCCGGTCGAGAATGAACGGTGAGATCAATGTTAACAGAACTAGGTCCACAGTGCACGGAGAGTACGGTGCTACAGTACTCCACGAAACATGAACCATATGAAGCACATCCTATAGTGTTAGACAGGGTGTATGAAGGGTGCACGGGATGGGAGCAAAAGTTCCCTTCTCGACTCACTTTTGGGTGTTTGGCAGAGTGCATGAAGGGTGCATGAGTCCACACTAGTAGGTTGACAAAAATACACGAAGAGGAAACAACTATATTGAGATGAGAATAAAACCAAACACACCCACATGCTTTGTGCTACAGTGACGGATCTGCACCGTCTGAGTTTGATCCAACGGTCATGTTGCGCCGAGACATGGACATGCCCATGCAGAGGGCGCCTAAACACCACCGAAGTCCCTCTGCTTCTCGAGGCGCACGATGTTGGTGATGCAAGGTGCAACCGCCCGCAGAGCCCGCTCCCGGTCGACGGGAGCCATCTCGTCAAAGACGGCGTCCAATGGCACGAATGGATTCCGGTGACGGAGCCCTGAAAGGATTCGCCCAGCAACGGCGACGGCAGCGTGCAACCCCTCCTTGTCCAGCTCAGCCCCCACCATCGTGCGGAGATATAGGTGAAGAAGGAGACCAGGTCAGGAAGCCGCAGCTCGTTGAAGTCGACCGGGTGGTCGAACGGGTTTAGCCCGACGGCCGGCATCGTCGCGCTGGCACGACGGTAGGCATCACGCAGCCGCAACACGTGCGTGGCAACTTGGTTCACCAAGTGGCTGAGGCGATCCTGGACCTCGTCACGATCGGCCCGCTCGCGCTCCAGCCGGCTCCCCTGACGGCCTATCGTATCTCCCGCTTTCTGTAGCAACGCCGCCGACACCTTGAGCATCTTTGTGGTGGACGCCTGCCGCTTTTGAAGCTCCGTGAACTCCCGCACATAACGGAGGAGCATGGCACTCCTCTCCTCCTTGAGCTCATGAAGCTCCACATCCTTGGCCCTGAGCTCCGCATCCTTGGCATGGAGCTCCTGTGTTAGGCGCCTCACCTCGGACTCCGTGATCTGCTGCGCTGCCATGGCACCAGGTAGAAGCAATGGGGAGAGGAAGCAAAGGGGGCAAAACGGCTGAAAGGCAATGCAATCTATGGGAAGGCAGAGGGAGACAACCGAGGAGCAGGGAATCTTTTGGTTTTCACCATAGTAAAACACCGGTCGACGACTTCTCACATCAGGGAGCAGTGAGTCTTTACAGGCGGAGTCATCGTGACTAATTGCTACCGCGCCTGCTCCCGTCAATCAAAAAATTAAAAATCCTGTCGCGCCTGCTCCCGTCAATCAAAAAATTTAAAATCCTGCCGCACCCAAACACCAAAGCAACGCCGCGGTGGATATTTAAATTTACCTGCCGGCAAGTAGATAAAAAAAGGGGTGAAAAAACAAATGTGGCGGCAGCCTAGCTAATAGGTCGAACTAGCCCAACTAGCTAGCCACCATGCTTCACTGATGTACTCGGCGGGAAAGGTGGTCTTTCGTGATTTGACGACTCATTTACTTGCTTCGGCGCTACGACGGAGGAGGACCCAGAAAACGCGCGGTAGGGCGTCCCACGTCAGGAAGAATATATGCGTGCACCACCCGGGAGGACCCCGAAACCGCGCGGTAGGGTGTGGCATGTCTCAGCACGGAGGAAAAATGTGCGTGTAAAAATATACTGTATCAGATGTAGTACCTATGGTTCGACCTCGGGACCCAGCCAGTCGGTCGAAAACACCCCACTAGCCACACAGCTTCATCATGCAAATGTGGCACGGTTAGCTCCGTCTCGACCAGCCGCAACGTCTCTTGTTCTAGGAGATTCTTCTATTTTCCAAGCTTTTTTTAGTTGTAATAACACCACGGCAAGCTAGCGCCGCTCTTCGTGTGTGCCCGTGCAAAGGTTAGACGATGGAGAGAAGAGAGATGGAGATCGCAGACCTGGGACCACCCGTAAGTGAGACAACGGTCATGCACGTGTTGACGAGGCACTCCCTCTACTCTACTCAACGCAAGTACTGTATAAAATCAAGTTATGGGACAAAGCCAACAACCGTTCGTTTTTTTAGGCTATCGACTTACGCTTTGTAGTCCATGTTGCCAGTTCGAATCTCGTCTTTCAGATTTGTTAGTTTTAGGTCCAAATTTGATTAATGACAAGTGGGACCCCCATGTGTTGTTCCGATATTTCAGTGTGGGATGGTTTTTTTGAACAAACACTTTGCGCGGTTAGAAAAGTAACGGCACGAGTTACCCGTATTTTGCAAGTTTACGAACAAAAATGATAGCGGCATAGAATATCACATCCACCCCGCAGCTTAGATACTATGGTGATACGAGTTTTTACACCGTTGGAAGTGAGATCCAATGGCTTGGGAGTAGTCTTTGTAATTATGCGCAATTTCCAAACTCTCCAAAGTTTTTTTTGCAAATAAAACATTCAGGCCTCGTGTGTGCCACTGCATCTTCGATCCAACGGCTCCTCGGTGCTAATATTAGGTTCTCCCCATAGCTTAATTACCCGCTACGGTGATATGAGCATCTAGGTCGTATGATCACTGATCAGATGGCACATGCATACTACTTGTACTTTCTGCGCATTTCCCAAACTCTATCAGTCATATATTGCAAAAACATTCAAACCTCCTACTGCGGGCCGTTAGATCTCAGTGAACTCATATCACCATATAATCTACGGTGCAGGAGCACCTCATACTCTCCCATGTGAGAAAACATAAGGTGCTATCGCAGCTTGGATGCTACGATGATACGAGCTTGGAGGTCATTTGATCTGAGATCCAATGGCATCTGAGCAGTCTTTGTGATTGTAAGCAATGGCCGAACTCTTTTGGGGCTTTTCCGCAAAAACCCATTCGAACCACCGAGGAGGTGTTGGGTCACAAATCCAACGCCTCCGAAGAGCTTGTATCACCAAAGCATCTAAGGTGTGGTGGCACATGATATTCTTACATACAGGAGAATATGATGTCACTACGGGAAACAGGAGATTTGCCGTCTGTACTGCTCTTTGCCGTCAGCATTTCATCGGGGCAGACGACAAAGATTAAATTTGCCGACAGCTACTGACGGCAAAGAACAACTGACGGCAAAAACATACTTTGCCGTCTGCAGAAAAAAACACAGACGGCAAAAAGACTTTGCCGTCTACATTTTTATTTACAGACGACAAAGAGGTTACTTTGCCGTCTATTAAAAAAAAATAAAGACGGCAAAGACTTTGCCGTCTACGTATTTTTTATCACACGGCAAAGTAACCTCTTTGCCATCTATAAAAAAAGTACATACGGCGAAGAGAAAACACATCTCGTGGATCGATCCCACGGATCGATGAGGTGGCACCATCGCAGCCACCCCCACCACTCGCCTCTCCTCCCTGATCTATCACCCACCCCGACACCACCATGTTCTCTGTCTCTGCCTTATCCCTTCACACGTTCTCTCTCTCCCTTATCCCCGCACGCTGCGCACCCCACAACCTCGCTCGCCTCCCGATTCTGCCACCAGCTCCGTCCCCCATACCCCGTCCCTGGTCGCCGGCGAGCGCCGCCAGCCCGTCCCCCATCGCCACCGGCGTGGCCACCTCTTTCCCCGTCCCAGTCGCCACAAGCTCCATCCCCCGTCCCTGGTCGCCAGCGAGCGCCGCCAGCCCGGCCCCCGTCACCCCCGGCGTGGCCGCCCCGTTCCCCATCCCACTCGCCACCGGCGCAGCCAGCCCCTTCCCTCGTCCTCTCGCCGCGGCCGGCCCCATCACCAGCCGGTCCGGCGGGGCCCCGTCACCAGCCGCCCCGGCCCGATCCCTCGTCGCCCCCGGCGCCGCCGGTCAACACTGACCGCGTCGACCTCTGCTCTTCAGAAGGAAACCGCGTCGGTGCCTTGCAATACCGACATGGCCGGCCCCATCCTCCGTCGCCCCCGGCGCGGTCTTCATGTCCCCCGTCGTGCTCGGAAGGTCTCCTCCCCATCGACGGGTCGTGACACCACAAGCAGCCGCACACTAGAGTGGCCTCCTCCCCATCAACGCCTCGCTCCACCGGCCACCGCTGGCTGCATCGGCTTCTGCCCGTCGTGCTCGGAAGGTGGCCATTCAAGTTTCAGGGTGAACTTGGTAGCCCTGTGTAATCTGATATTTTTTGTCTTCATAGATGATTGTCAGACAAGTGAATGATTGATTGTCAAACTACTAAAATGCAAGTGAAGATTTTGCCTATGCCATCTTATTAGCTGTTTTTATTATGAGCAAAAAAATCCTACGCCTTCGACCATCTAGGGCCTCTGTACGTGGACTATTGTTACCTATATTTTCTTTAAATAAATAAAAAATTCTTTGCCGTCTAGGATGTATGAGGCTGACGGCAAAGGCATAGTCTAGCTGACGGCAAAGATGGTTTTCTTTGCTGTCTGCTACTACCGGGCTTGATAGCAAAGATAGAGTTGGCTGACGGCAAAGTCTTTGCCGTCTTCCCTACGAAAAGCTGACGGTAAAGTATTCTTTGCCGACTTAACTTTGCCGTCTGAGTTTGCCGTCTACTTCCTGACGGCAAAATCTTTGCCGTCTAGATTTAGGTCTTTACCGTCTGGGATTCACAAACGGCAAATTACCTGTTTCCTGTAGTGTGTCCTCCTTCATCTTAGATGCTACGGTGATACGAGCGTCGAGGTTGTTGGATATGGGATCAAAGGGCATCTAAGTAGTTTTTGTACAAATTGTGTGCAATTCTCAAACTCATCAAGGTTTCCTGCAAAAAAATTAAGACACATCATGTGAGCTGCTATATCTCGATCTACAAGCTCCAAGAAACTCGTATCGGCATATAGCATGTAAGGTATGGGGGCACATGATATTCTCCCGGAGAGAAGGGGTGGGGGTGCATAACCAATCAGTGGTTGGGAGGGTGGGAACAAATATAATCTAAACAACCCTAAACAGGGCTCCACAGTTTTATCTAAGGTCGAGGGGTTGACCCCCGACAATCATAGCTCCGCCTAAACACAACATTTGCATGTACTGTAGTACTAGACTTAATATTCATGTTTCAGTTTCATGTTCATTTTAAATATTGAACTGAGGACCATGGATGTCTTACATTTTACTCCCTTCGTTCCTAAATATTAGTCTTTTAGAGGCTTCAAATGGACTGGCACATACAGATGTATATAGACATATTTTAGAGTCTAGATTCACTCATTTTGCTCCATATGTAGTCACTTGTTGAACTCTCTAAAAGACTAATATTTAGGAATAGAAGGAGTATTTTTGAACTCGTGTCATACATGCATGGGTTGGAAAAATAGATGCACTATACTTATTGTATTGTTGTTGTGTTCGTGCGTGTGTGTCTCTCTGTGTGTGTGTGTGGTCATATGCTTGATACATACAAAGTTTTCTCACCTCCATATTGTTCATCTTTTAAATTTGAATTTGCATTGGAAAACTTACTAGGGACACCATGAAATGTGAAATCCACGTTGAGATCACTATATCACAAATTCACTCTAATTCAACGACTCGTCATAAATCAATTACCACGTTGAGATTAGTATTTGCAAGGAAAATACGGGTATTGTAATACACATAGATTCGTTCAGTAATTTAAAAGGTTCCTTTTGTATTCTCAAATGGTAGGACCCAACGGTGTACCAGCCAGACCTTGGCTCATGTTGATCCTAAAAAAACGGGCTCGTGTCCTTCTGTGGCGTGCGTGGTACGCACATTAGGCAACCCCAACCAGTCGAGCCTCAGCATTTCAAGTCGAAATATCTGGCAGCCAGAATTCTAGCCCTAGGAAATTCCCCTCATCTCCTCGGTCCATAATGACTACCAATGAACAACGGAGGGATGCTTTAGTAACTAGACAAAGTTACCTACCGTGCCGAGAACGGTTCAATTCCCTCGGTCGCCGCTCGTCAATGTCACCCGTCAACTGCATTGCCTAGTACTACCACTACTACACCAGGATGAGCACAGAATTGAGCCCGTTTGTTCGTGCCTAGTACTTTTTTTGTTCGTGCCTAGTACTTGAGTTAATATATCAGGCAATGCACTGGTACGGAGGGATTATCCTTTTACTCCCTCCTTTCCGGTTTATAGGGCTTATCTCAAAATTTTAGTTTTCCCATTTTATAAGTCTCAATTTGGTTGTTCCCCATCACATGTTCAGATTTCAAGGTGCAATAAATCATTACATGCAAGTATTAAGAGAAAATTGACCAATTCATGTACTTTATGCATGCATGCATTGCAACTAATGCATTCGTAAACACAATTTTTGAGGAAAACAATCGCATTAATTGAGTGGTTTTGCAAACTACAACAATTGTTCCACCACTCACCATCTACCTTGGTTGGTGAGATTTTTGAATTGAGCCCTATAAACCGGAAAGCAGGTTTAACTAAGCAAAATGTTTGACCAAATCCTTTCTTAAGAAATACAATAGGACAGATGTACAGCTTGAAAAATTATTGCATGATGCAGGTTATGATATTGTTTCGAATCCTGGGTCTTAAATTTCAGAAAATCCAAAAGGGAGCATAAATTCTTGAAACTGAGCATGGTCACGTGATATGGCACAAATATTACTTCGTAAGTTTTTTCTTCAATTCGAGACAAGCTGCTTATGACAAGTTGCACAAATGAAGAGCCAATGTATTTTGGAACAAAGACATGTCACATTTTGTTTTGAGGGAAAAGACTTGTCACGTTAAGGCGAACGCTTTCACTATTGAAACCGTGGGCATTTACGTGCCGCCATGAGTCCCCACTTCTCATCGGCAGGTGCCGTCCCAGCAAGCGTGTGAGTCGACGGGAGGCGTGCGAGCAGACCGCTGCGCTGGCTGTCAGGGAGGCGTGCGAGCAGACCGCTGTGCAGACTCATCGGGAGGCGAGCCCTTTGACCAGGCTCCGCCGCCCACCGTCGTCCCAACTGCTCCCACTTTTAATATCGCCGGCGCCGCAGTTTAAAATCAACCCCTCACTACCCGGTATCACTACAATCCTCTCTCTTCCTCTCCGATTCTCCTGTCGTCTACCTCCAACTAGCCTGACCTAAATGTACGCCATGCCGCATCACGATGGTATGCCCTTGGTGTTCTAGTTTCATGAGGAAGACACCCAGCCGGAGTCTCAAGAACATAAGGCACTTTGGGACGAGCTTGAACTGGCCTTGCGGGAAGACGTCGCGCCTATCCCCGCTCCCGTTCCGGCTCCCGTCGCCCCAACTGCGCCAGCGCCCATCCCCGTGGCAATTATAGGCTGGGAGCTGCACATTGTCGCCGAGCTTGATGCCACGGGGTTCCATGAGGTCCCCGCCGACTTTCACACGCCCGTGCACCTGCCAGCGCATGCGCCTGCGCGTGCACTGACGCGCACGCCCGTGTCGGTGCCCGTGCACCTGCCAGCGCATGCGCCTGCGCGTGCACTGACGTGCGTGCCCGTGCCGGTGCCCATGCACACGAATGTCTCCGCCGCGCCGTTGACAGTGCATGTCCCCGTGCGGGTGCCAGTGCCCCCCTCAGCAGCATGGATGGCCGCCTTCGACCGCTTCCTTGCACCAACGCCAGTCGCCTCTTCCCGCCAGTTGACTCGCTTCGAAGTCCAGAACATTTTGGCCTTCCTTGAAGCTAGGCCAACGTCCAGGAGTACGCCAACAACGGCGCAAGACGCCGCCATCGCCGACAGTCAGTGGCCCGATGACACACAGAGCACAACAGAGGAGCCACTTCCCACCGCGAGACGCCCCCGCCGCCGCTGCGTAATCTAAATTTGCCATGAAAAACGTTCGGATTGCCATGCTTAAAATCTGAACGTTTATCATTTCCGTTTATTTTATATCGATCATTGTATAATTTAAAGTCGGAGTCAGACTGAACGAAATGTATGGTTTGATCGATTGAATGTTCTGCTAGAGCCATATCAAATTAAATATAAAACATCATCAAGCCACATGTATTCCTTGTCATCCAACGACCTAGACTGCTTCAATGTCGAGCGCTCAACACGTTTAGCGTGCAGTTAATTTCATGCCAAAATAGTGCTAATCACATGACAACACGCAAATAATATCCTAGCAGTTAATATCCGCATGCACTTAATATACTTCCAAATTAACATGAATTTCACGTACACACTGACTAGTGCTGCTAGTACGTGAAACTGGTGCCGTGACTTGTGAGTTGTGAACGCGTCCAGATATGGTCAACGGCAACATCGCCGCGAGTTCCTCCTGTTTTCCCGTGCGTCTAAACGCAGAAGGGGAGGAGAGAGAGAGAGAGAGAGAGAGAGAGAGCACACATGGAACCCACCAGTAAGTGAAGGTGGATAGTACTAAAAATAATATTACATGTTATCCATTAATTAGGCTGTGGTAATATAAAAACATTATGTGAACAAAAGGGGTACAACAAACATTGCTATTCTACGTATGTTGCCTATTGACGTGTGGCTTGAAGGCCCGGTCACATGTTCGATCCTCGTCCTTTATTTTTTAATTTGTAAATGGGTCCAAATTTGTTTAATGGCATGTGGGCCCCTTGGTGTGTAGTTTGTAGCACTTTAATTTGTGGGTCGAAATTTGTTCCATTCCAAGTGGACTATCGGTGTGTAGTTTTGTAGCTTATTTATAATAATTAAAGAGAACAACATAGTTTTTTCAATAATACCATGGTGCAACGTTGAAGGTGAGAAAGGACATGCGAGAGAGCAATGAACGAGCCAGAGGGAAATCAACTAGGGGAGTTGCGTGGGTTGCAACGGTGTTTGGAGTAGTTGTGGGCCGAATGCTACGAAAATATAATCTAAATCGACCGGAATAAATGCCTACACAAATTAATCCAAGGTTGGGGTGCCCCTCGCAATGTACATAGCTCCGGCATTGCGAGGGATGGAGAGGTAGTAGCCTCAACGCGTGGAAGATACGGTATGAGAAAGCGAGGTCAATCGATGGACATATAGATAGAGAGACAAAGTGAGTGTGGTCCGACATTCATTGAACAAATATATGCTCCGGAGAGATATTGTCCGATTGAGCTTTTGATAACGGTGAGGGCTGTAAGATAGAGCTTGAGAGATGATCCAGTCACAGACGTGTAGATGTATTTTGTGCGTGGGAGGAAGCAAGGTCAACCGATCACATAGGGTCGCCGTGCGATCGAAAGAGTGAGACGGGTTGGAGAGAGTGACCTAGATAGACGATGTGCGTGAGAGAGTATACAAAGTGAATGAAGGAAATATGCCCTAGAGGCAATAATAAAGTTATTATTTATTTCCTCATATCATGATAAATGTTTATTATTCATGCTAGAATTGTATTAACCGGAAACATAATACATGTGTGAATACATAGACCAACATAACGTCACTAGTATGCCTCTACTTGACTAGCTCATTAATCAAAGATGGTTATGTTTCCTAACCATAGACATGTGTTGTCATTTGATTAATGGGATCACATCATTAGGAGAATGATGTGATTGACATGACCCATTCCGTTAGCCTAGCACTTGATCGTTTAGTACATTGCTATTGCTTTCTTCATGACTTATACATGTTCCTGTAACTATGAGATTATGCAACTCCCGTTTATCGGAGGAACACTTTGGGTGCTACCAAACGTCACAACGTAACTGGGTGATTATAAAGGAGTACTACAGGTGTCTCCGAAGGTACATGTTGGGTTGGCGTATTTCGAGATTAGGTTTTGTCACTCCGATTGTCGGAGAGGTATCTCTGGGCCCTCTCGGTAATGCACATCACTATAAGCCTTGCAAGCAATGTAGCTAATGAGTTAGTTACGAAATGATGCATTATGTAACGAGTAAAGAGACTTGCCGGTAACGAGATTGAACTAGGTATTGGATACCGACGATCAAATCTCGGGCAAGTAACATACCGATGACAAAGGGAACAACGTATGTTGTTATGCGGTTTGACCGATAAAGATCTTCGTAGAATATGTAGGAGCCAATATGAGCATCCAGGTTCCGCTATTGGTTATTGACCGAGAATAGTTCTAGGTCATGTCTATATAGTTCTCGAACCCGTAGGGTCCGCACGCTTTACGTTACGATGACAATTTTATTATGAGTTTATAAGTTTTGATGTACCAAAGTTTGTTCAGAGTCCCGGATGTGATCACGGACATGACGAGGAGTCTCGAAATGGTCGAGACATAAAGATTGATATATTGTACGACTATATTCGGACACCTGAAGTGTTCCGTGTGTTTTCGGAGAAAACCGGAGTGCCGGAGGGTTACCGGACCCCCCCCCCCCCAGGAGAAGTAATGGGCCTTATGGGCCTTAGTGGA
>NC_057798.1:140625772-140640514 GCF_018294505.1 Triticum aestivum | reverse complement strand
AGGGGCAGCCAGCATGTGCCGCGCGCCCCCTCCCCCTCTGGTCCGAATTGGACTAGGAGAGGGGGGCGGCGCCCCCCTCTTTCCCTCTCCCTCTCCCCCTTCCTTTCCCCCTCCTAGTAGGAGTAGGAAAGAGGGAGTCCTACTCCTACTAGGAGGAGGACTCCTCCTCCTTGGCGCGCCCACAAGGGCCGGCCGACCTCCCACCTTGCTCCTTTATATACGGGGGCAGGGGGCACCCTAGGATACAAGTTGATCTACGGATCGTTCCTTAGCCGTGTGCAGTGCCCCCCTCCACCATATTCCACCTCGGTCATATCATCGCGGAGTTTAGGCGAAGCCCTGCGCCGGTAGAGCATCATCATCGTCACCACGCTGTCGTGCTGACGGAACTCATCCCCGACACTTTGCTGGATCGGAGTCCGGGGATCGTCATCGAGCTGAACGTGTGCTGAACTCGGAGGTGCCGTACGTTCGGTACTTGGATCGGTCGGATCGTGAAGACGTACGACTACATCAACCGCGTTGTCAGAACGCTTCCGCTTACGGTCTACGAGGGTACATGGACAACACTCTCCCCTCTCGTTGCTATGCCATCACCATGATCTTGCGTGTGCGTAGGAAATTTTTTGAAATTACTACATTCCCCAACAGTGGCATCCGAGCCAGGTTTTATGCGTAGATGTCATATGCACGAGTAGAACACAAGTGAGTTGTGGGCGATACAAGTCATACTGCTTACCAGCATGTCATACTTTGGTTCGGCGGTATTGTGAGATGAAGCGGCCCGGACCGACATTACGCGTACGCTTACGCGAGACTGGTTTCACCGTTACGAGCACTCGTGCTTAAAGGTGGCTGGCGGGTGTCTGTCTCTCTCACTTTAGCTGAATCGAGTGTGGCTACGCCTGGTCCTTGCGAAGGTTAAAACAACACTAACTTGACGAACTATCGTTGTGGTTTTGATGCGTAGGTAAGAACGGTTCTTGCTAAGCCCGTAGCAGCCACGTAAAATTTGCAACAACAAAGTAGAGGACGTTGTCGGTGTCAAAACCGGCGGATCTCGGGTAGGGGGTCCCGAACTGTGCGTCTAGGCGGATGGTAACAGGAGACGAGGGACATGATGTTTTACCCAGGTTCGGGCCCTCTTGATGGAGGTAAAACCCTACGTCCTGCTTGATTAATATTGAAGATGTGTGTTACAAGAGTGGATCTACCACGAGATCAAGGAGGCTAAACCCTAGAAGCTAGCCTATGGTATGATTGTTGTAATGGTTGTTCGTCCTACGGACTAAAGCCCTCCGGTTTATATAGACACCGGAGAGGGCTAGGGTTACACAGAGTCGGTTACAATGGTAGGAGATCTACATATCCATATCGCCAAGCTTGCCTTCCACGCCAAGGAAAGTCCCATCCGGACACGGGACGAAGTCTTCAATCTTGTATCTTCATAGTCTTGGAGTCCAGCTGACGATGATAGTCCGGCTGTCCGGACACCCCCTAGTCCAGGACTCCCTCAGTAGCCCCTGAACCAGGCTTCAATGACGATGAGCCCGGTGCGCATATTGTTCGGCATTGCAAGGCGGGTTCCTCCTCCGAATAAACCATAGAAGATTGTAAACACCAGGATAGTGTCTGGCTCTGCAAAATGAATTCCACATTCCACCGTAGAGAGAATAATATGTACACAAGTTCAATCTGCTGACATATTTTGTGGCATGACGTCACACCACTACCAAGCCTTTACTTGAATCGTTTTTTATTATACCACCTCAGCGCGTTTAGCGAAGCAGTTTCCTTGGCACGTCTTGTCGAAGCAGAGATTGTGTTCCCCTTATTCCGGGAACCTCATCAATACGGACGTGGGTAACCCAACCGTGCCCGTTGCCACGCCCCCTCTATCGGAGGCGAGTCCCGAACGGTCACGGGGACATCCCTTGGTATTCCCCTTCTTTATAACGGGACCAAGGCTCGTTTCTTTTCTTCAATCCTCATTCGAATCTACTCCTTGCCCCGAGTTCCAACACTCAGAGCCCTAGATTCGAGCGCTTCGGACCTCCAACAATGTCCGGCTCCGACCTACAGGGCTGGTGGATGCCTTCCTCCGTCACGGAAGAAGACGTGTTAAAGCTGCGAGAGGCCAAGTACCTGTCTTACGAGATTTCGCATAGGTTGCCCGTCAAAGGGCAAGTCATCCCCACCCCGAGCCCAACGAGTATGTCGTGTTTGTATCCCACCTCCGCCGGGGTTTAGGCTTCCCGATGGATCCTTTTGTGAGAGGGCTCATGTTTTACTACGGGTTGGAATTCCATGACTTGGCTCCGAAGTCCATCCTCCATATCTCTTCATTCATTGTTTTTTGCGAAGCCTTCCTCCGCGTTACCCCTCACTTCGGCTTGTGGCTTAAGACCTTCGAAGTGGAGCCGAAGATGATCGAGGGGCGTCAAGCAGAGTGCGGCGGGGCGGTTGTAAGCAGAAGGGCCGACGCTCCATGGCCCGAGGGCTCTTTTCAGGAGGAGCTCGGCTTGTGGCAGCAGGAGTGGTTCTACGTAACCGCTCCCAGGGGCAGCAGGCAGAAGCCGCCGCCTATCTTCCGCTCGGGCCCTCCGCAGCGGCTGATGTCATGGGTCAGCCAAGGGCTCAACTGGGGGCCGTCAAAGGACGTGCCCCTATTGCAGGGCCGGATTCAAGACCTCCAGGCGAGGGAGATTGATCTGGTCGTGGTGATGCAGGTCATGCTGATTAGGCGTCTCCTGCCCTGCAAACGTCGTCCTCTCCGGCTGTGGGAGTTTAATCCGGAGGGACCGCGAATTCTCCAACACTTCATGGGCGCGACACCCGTGGAGATGTATAAACTGTTCTTCGGATCACGAGTGGCGTGTCCGGAATTGACCGAGGACGCCGGCCTAAGCTGCAATCGCCCGGATACACAAGTAAGTAGCTCCGTGTCCGGACATACCGTTTTTTTCCTTTTGCCTTTCTATGATTCGCCTTCTGACCAATTACCCTCTAAACAGGAGTGGATAGCGCAAGAAAAACTGATACGGTGTCCGGCTCCCCTCCCAGAGACAGCGCCGGATTCCGTGCTGGTCAGGATGCTAGAGGTCGCGCCTTCAGAGGAAGGCGATGGGGAGAATAGAGGAACTACCGCCTCAACCAAGGAGGCTTTTGAGGAGGGGGGGGGATTGAGAATCCCTCCTTCCAGGGGGAGAAGAGGACCACCTCCAAAAACCCGGAGGCCAAAGCCCCCAAGCGGGGGAAGAGATCTTCACCAGAGGGTCCTGCGTCCGGAGAGGCTCCGGCCGCACAGTCTCCCCTAAAGAATCAGCCCTCCAACGAGCCCTAAGTGGAAAAGAAGGAGTTTTGTAAATAAGGGACATCCCTATCTGTGCTTCTGAGGATAACTTAAGTTTTTACCTTGTAGTTCAGATCTCCGTCCTTCTCAGATGAGCTCGTCTTCGGGGGAACTCTATCATGGAGATGATGGAGAGCGAAACGCCTCCATCTATCGCCCTGTCGGATAGGGGGGACGAGCCTGAAGTGTCATCATGGAGGGTATCCCTTAGTCCGGCAGGGCCGAATAATTCGGCACCAACTGGTGTGCGGCCGGGGGAGCTGAAGGATCTGCTTGAGAGAGCGTCCATCTCAGAAGGTCACCGTACACTGATGGCGGGGTTTGAGGTACGTAAAAATGACATACCTTTTGACAGTTTGACACATAAAGTGCGCCCTTTATAGATAGTAGCCCCTGAGACTCGGTAGGGTGTCGAGAACAACAGCGTGCCGAGGATCAAAATCCCAGGTATTGATCTACGCCTTTCCTAAGCAGGTGGCGGACAGTTTGGTGGCTAGCCGGACAGATGGAGTTGCCGAACTAAAGCGGCAGCTCGACGTTGCGGATGCGGACATCGCGCTGGTCAATAAACAACTTGACGAGTCATAAGGTAGGTTTTTTCTCCATGGTCACCTAGTAAGGGAGCCGAAGCCCACTCCTTACAACATGTGTGTTCAATGCAGATGGTGCCGCTGCTGTGGAGAGCCTTCGGGCGGAACTTTCTCAAGCCAAGGAGCAAGCCAGAAGGAGTGATGAGGCTGCCTCTAGGGCGGCCGAAGAGCTAAAAGCCGAAAGGGCTGCACACTGCCAAAGCAGGGAGGAAATGGCCGAAATGGCCGTGAAGTTGAAAGATGCTACCGACTGCAATGACGTTCTTGAAAAGGAACGCCTAGCGGAGCAAGAAGACCTGGGGAAGGCCGCCGCCGAGGCCAAGGATGCCCGTACTGCAATGCGGGCTATAAAGGAGGAGCTGCGCCAGTCCGGAGACATTGTGGCCGGCAAGCCCTTTCTGCTGCGCCGAAGGTTTACGGATCCAAAGTATGCTCAGCTTGGCCAGCTGTGGGGTCTGGAGGATCCTTATATGGATTTAGCGGCGAATGCGACAGATGCCGTTGTTCACTTCCAAAGTTAGAAGGATCACAAGACGGAAGAGCTGTTTTGGTCTCAATTCCATAGTCCGGAGCGTTCACTTCCGCTGGCCGATCGGCTGGCCGAGTGGGCTGAACTGAATAGGTTGTTCGGACTTGCCATGATAGATATCGTGGCTCATGTCTGGCCGGATAGGCCCAAACCGAAGAGTTATTTTGGCTTATTGCAGCAATTCCTTGAGGCGGTGCCGCATATCAAGGCGATGAAGCGGTCGGCTTGCATAGAAGGTGCACGGATGGCCCTTGCCCGTGTGAAGACACATTGGACAGAGATGGATGCCACCGCTGTTGCGACCCAGGGTTCGGACGAGAGTCGGTTACCCGCCGAGCACTATTTTGGGGAAGTTCTGCGTGGTGCTCGTGTAATAGAGTCGCAGTGCTCAAAAAATGTCATGTTCAAGTGAACGTTTTTGTTTGTAAAATGATGTTTATGATTTCAGCGCTTTTTGGTACTTGTGCATTCAAGTATTGAAACATCTCCTATGCGGCCATTGATGTATACTTGTGTATAACCTGAAAGATGGCAGTCTTCGGCTTCAGCCCCCACGCACATGGTGCGGGGGTGTTTGCGAAATAGCGTGTTTTCACACTTAATCCAACGTCTTGGTCCTATTAAGGAGGTGATAGCGTAGCAAACGAGGCAACCGGACTATAATGCTTTATCACTTTCACTTAGCCATAGGAGTTCGAAGGTGGGGCTACGATATAGCCCCTAGGGGCACCGCGCTCTCCGAATTTGGGGCGCGTGTGTGCCTGACTGGGAAGCGGTCCTTCGCCGAAGCGGAGGAATTCTAAACATTCCTGAGGTCGATCGAGTGGTTGACCAGTCTCTCGCTACATCATGACAGTCAGTTTTCGGCTTTCTCTACTGAGGCGCTCACCCGGCCGAACCGGGGCACAATCGCAGTAGTTCTCCTGGTGCCGCGTTAGCCGACGATGCGGAACGTAAGGCAACAAAACATAGGAGCAGGGAAAACCCAACATTTGACAAAAGACATGATTCGGAGCTGATGCATATAAGGCCTGACTCGAGACGCCGAACACTCCCTGAGGTGTTCGGTCTTCATGATGACGGGCAGATCAATGCCCTAAGCCCCTAGTGTCCAGGTACGCGCAAGATCCTCTGACGCGGCCGATGCCAAAATGTCAGCCTCCTCACTGGTTATGATGAGAAACCAGGGGATGTATAGCAACAAGAGACAGTAAAAAAGGTTTACACAGGGTCTTAATCTGAAAAGAATCCTTGCAACGGGTCCCTACTGCAGGTCTACGCCTGTGTCTCCGTTGTGCGGTATCCTGGACGGGTGTAACACACTGTTCATCTGTAACAGAGAGGAACTTGGTTTAAAAAGAAATCGTGTCGAAAATGTATTTAAAACATAGCATGAATAAATGAGTAAAATTGAGCCTTTATTGGCTCCTTGTTGCTCATACGCATAGCCCCTGGTAAAGGGGTGTCTGGCTAGGGAGCCCCTAGTTTATTTATGTCGGACTCGTTCTAGCCATGTCCGGGGTCTTGAACGACCTTTTAATGAGATGATGCCGCGTGGACCGGGCATTTTAAGTGTAAGAGACGCGTAGTGTGGTATTGCATTAAAGCGGACAAAAGCTTCACGTCCCAATAGTGCTTGATGGCAACTTTTGAATGGGGCGACATGAAAAATTAGCTTTTCGCATCGGAAGTTGTCGGGTGACCCGAACATAACTTCTAGTAGTAAGGAGCCCGTGCACTTGGTGGGAGGGCCTGGCGCCACTCCTTTAAAGGAAGTGTGGCTATGTCGAATTTTAGTACGGTCTACCCCCAACTTGCGGATTGTGTCCGGATATAGAAGGTTTAAGTCACTGCCGCCATCCATTAGGACCTGTGTAAATTGCAGTCCGTCGATTATAGGATCCAATATCAGAGCAGTCCATCCTGCGTTTCGAATGCTCCTGGAATAGTCCGGGTGGTCGAAAGTAATTGGTTTTGACATCCAATCTCGGGGTTCCGCTGGGGTGGACCATGCGACACCTACTTTGGCGGGTGCCGCATTGTTGTTTCGTGTTATCACATGAAGTGAGTTTACTGTTTTGACTTCTTGTGGGAAAGTCTTCTGTTTTCCGGTGCTCTGCTGGTGGGGTTTGTCATCATCCTCGCTTGGCGCGTCGAGCCCCTTGTGTTCGGCATTGAGTTGGCCGGATTGTTTGAAGACCCAACAATCTTGGTGGGTGTGGTTTGCAGGCTTCCCGAGTGTACTGTGGATTTGACATATCCGATCCAAATTTTTGTTCAGGTTGGATAGCTCGTCACTGTTGTCCTTGAGGGGCAGTGTTTTGTTGTTCGGCCGCGAGCTTTTGAATCCGGCGTTAACCATCGTGCTCTTTGGGCTCTTTTCTTTATTTCGGCGCTGGTCCTTTCTGCGCCGTGATTTTTCGTTTCCATCTCTGATCTCGGATGTACTCGGGTCGCTGGTGCTGCGTCTTGCTAGCCAGCTATCTTCCCCCGCGCAAAAGCGGGTCATGAGGCTTGTTAGCGCGGCCATTGTCCTCAGCTTCTCTTGGCCGAGGTGTCTGGCGAGCCATTCGTCTCGGACATTATGTTTAAAAGATGCTAAGGCTTCGGCGTCCGGACAGTCGACTATTTGGTTCCTTTTGGTGAGGAACCTGTTCCAGAATTTGCGCGCTGATTCTCCGGGCTGTTGGGTTATGTGACTTAAATCGTCTGCATCTGGAGGGCGGACATAAGTCCCCTGAAAGTTTGCTCTAAACGCGTCCTCGAGCTCTTCCCAGCTTGCAATGGTATTTTCTGGGAGGCTTTTGAGCCAATGCATGGCTGGCCCTTTGAGCTCAAGGGGTAGATGTTTTATGGCGTGGAGATCATCTCCTCTAGCCATATGTATATGCAGGATGTAATCCTCAATCCAGACTCCAGGGTCTGTTGTTTCTTCATATGCCTCTATGTTTACGGGTTTGAACCCTGCCGGAAATTCGTGATCCAGCACCTCATCGGTGAAACATAGTGGGTGTGCGGCGCCCCTATATTTGGGTGTGCCGTTTTCTTCGAACACTCGGCGTGTTATGTTACTTCCTGGGGCCCTCTTCTTCGGCCCATAAATGGACCTGACTGGGCCATCCGTTTTGCAAAGATATTTATGTGTGTCATGTGCTGGCTTGTGTGCGGCGCCGCGTGCCGCTCCTGGCCTGCCTTCTGGTCGTCTATCCGGCCAGGCGGCCTCTTTGCTTTTAAATTGTGGGGGCTCTACGGCCTCCTCGTCGAATTTGGGCAGCAGCTTGCGCTTTGGGTAGCTCTTTGTTTGTTGGCTATTGCCATATTTGTCCGCGGTCTTGAGTACTTTGCTCCACCTCATTCTGAGTATGTCTTCCGCTGTTTTGAGCTTCCGCGTCTCCTTCAACTTTCTTGCAGTGGCGACAAGCCTTTTTTGGAGGTTCTTATGCTCTGGTGGTGTGTCCGGTGTGAGATCGTCCGGACTGTTGTCTTCGCCGACGGTGAGTTGATTATCCGGTTCATCCTGTTCAGATGGCTGCTTGGTTGTATGTTCGTCGCCCACTGGTTTTCCCTGCGCTATGGCTGGGTTACTATGAATGTTGTTGTTATCGAGGCGGGACTTGGGGCGGGGCTTGCGTCGCCGTTTTGGTTGTTTTTCGGCGGAATTATCCTTCGCCGCGCCCCGTTGTTCCTCGTCATCACTCCCTTTTGGGGTGTCCACCATGTATATATCATGAATTGAGGTGGCTTTCCAGTGCCCTGTAGGCACTGGTTCTTGGTCATCTCCGGCATCGTCGTCCATACCATCGATGTCTTCGGAGTCTTAGTCTAGCATGTCGGTTAGATCATCGACAGTGGCTACAAAGTGGGTGGTGGGTGGGCTTTGAATTTCTTCGTCGTCCGCATCCCAGCCATCCTGACCGCAGTCTGGCCAGGGTTCTCCTGATAATGAGAGATGCTTTAGCGAATTTAGGATCGCCAAAGGGTGAGTGCTGAAAGATGTCCGCGGCGGTGAACTCCATGATCGGCGCCCAACCGGATTCGATTGGCAGGGGCGCAGGAGGTTCGGAGTCCGACAAGGAGTCTGGCGCCTCGGAGTCACGTGCTTCATAAGGGACAAGGTCAGTATTCGGCTCCATCACCGTGGAAGTTGCAGCTCCCGAGGCGGTTTCCAGCCACCTGTCCTCGATCTGTGCGGTCGGCTCCGATCTATGGGTCAGAGCGGACTTGTGTGCGGCCTCCAGGGTACTGTCCAACGGCAGAGCTAGATCATGCCCATCGTGACAGTGCGGCACGCTCGGCTGTGGCTCAACTCCATCGAAGATCAAGTCCCCGCGGATGTCAGCCGTGAAGTTTAGGATTACAAAACTGACCTGATGGCCAGGGGCGTAGCTTTTGATCTGCTCCAGATGGCCAAGCGAATTGGCCCGCAGTGCGAAGCCGCCGAACACGAAGATCTATCCGGGGAGAAAAGTCTCACCCTGGACGGCGTGGTTGTTGATTGAAGAAGCCATCAAGCCTATCTGTGACGACACAGAGGAACTCTCAATGAAAGCACCAATGTCGGTGTCAAAACCGGCGGATCTCGGGTAGGGGGTTCCGAACTGTGCGTCTAGGCGGATGGTAACAGGAGACGAGGGACACGATGTTTTACCCAAGTTCGGGCCCTCTTGATGGAGGTAAAACCCTACGTCCTGCTTGATTAATATTAAAGATGTGTGTTACAAGAGTGGATCTACCACGAGATCAAGGAGGCTAAACCCTAGAAGCTAGCCTATGGTATGATTGTTGTAATGGTTGTTCGTCCTACGGACTAAAGCCCTCCAGTTTATATAGACACCGGAGAGGGCTAGGGTTACATAGAGTCGGTTACAATGGTAGGAGATCTACATATTCGTATCGCCAAGCTTGCCTTCCACGCCAAGGAAAGTCCCATCCGGACACGGGACGAAGTCTTCAATCTTGTATCTTCATAGTCTTGGAGTCCGGCTGACGATGATAGTCCGGCTGTCTGGACACCCCGTTGATGTTCACCGTTGAAACTACTCCATCTCACGTGACGATCGGACATGGTGTAGTTGATATGGATCACTTAATCACTTAGAGGATTAGAGGGATGTCTATCTAAGTGGGATTTCTTAAGTAATATGATTAATTGAACTTAAATTTATCATGAACTTAGTACCTGATAGTTTTTTGCTTGTCTATGTTTGTTGTAGATAGATGGCTCGTGCTGTTGTTCTGTTGAATTTTAATGCGTTCCTTGAGAAAGTAAAGTTGAAAGATGATGGTAGCAATTACACGGACTGTGTCCGTAACCTGAGGATTATCCCCATTGCTGCACAGAAGAATTATGTCCTGGAAGCACCGCTGGGTGCCAGGCCTGCTGCTGATGCAACTGACGACGTTAAGAACGTCTGGTAGAGCAAAGCTGATGACTACTCGATAGTTCAGTGTGCCATGCTTTATGGCTTAGAACCGGGTCTTCAACGACGTTTTGAACGTCATGGAGCATATGAGATGTTCCAGGAGTTGAAGTTAATATTTCAAGCAAATGCCCGGATTGAGAGATACGAAGTCTCCAATAAGTTCTATAGCCGCAAAATGGAGGAGAATAGTTCTGTCAGTGAACACATACTCAAAATGTCTGGGTATAATAATCACTTGATTCAACTGGGAGTTAATCTTCCTGATGATAGTGTCATTGACAGAATTCTTCAATCACTGCCACCAAGCTACAAGAGCTTCATGATGAACTATAATATGCAAGGGATGGACAAGACTATTCCCGAGCTCTTCGCAATGCTAAAAGCTGCGGAGGTAGAAATCAAGAAGGAGCATCAAGTGTTGATGGTTAACAAGACCACCAGTTTCGAGAAAAAGGGCAAAGGGAAGAAGAAGGGGAACTTCAAAAAGAACAGCAAACAAGTTGCTGCTCAAGAGAAGAAACCCAAGTCTGGACCTAAGCCTGAGACTGAGTGCTTGTACTGCAAGCAGACTGGACACTAGAAACGGAACTGCCCCAAGTATTTGGCGGATAAGAAGGATGGCAAAGTGAACAAAGGTATATGTGATATACATGTTATTGATGTGTACCTTACTAATGCTCACAGTAGCACCTGGGTATTTGATACTGGTTCTGTTGCTAATATTTGCAACTCGAAACAAGGACTACGGATTAAGCGAAGATTGGCTAAGGACGAGGTGACGATGCGCGTGGGAAATGGTTCCAAAGTCGATGTGATCACGATCGGCACGCTACCTCTACATCTACCATTGGGATTAGTTTTAGACCTAAATAATTGTTATTTGGTGCCAGCGTTGAGCATGAACATTATATCTGGATCTTGTTTGATGCGAGACGGTTATTCATTTAAGTCAGAGAATAATGGTTGTTCTATTTATATGAGTAATATCTTTTATGGTCATGCACCCTTGAAGAGTGGTCTATTTTTATTGAATCTTGATAGTAGTGATACACATATTTATAGTATTGAAACCAAAAGATGCAGAGATGATAATGATAGTGCAACTTATTTGTGGCACTGCCGTTTGGGTCATATCGGTGTAAAGCGCATGAAGAAACTCCATACTGATGGGCTTTTGGAATCACTTGATTATGAATCACTTGGTACTTGTGAACCGTGCCTCATGGGCAAGATGACTAAAACGCCGTTCTCCGGAACTATGGAGCGAGCAACTGATTTGTTGGAAATCATAGATACTGATGTTTGTGGTCCAATGAATGTTGAGGCTCGCGGCGGATATCGTTATTTTCTCACCTTCACAGATGATTTGAGCAGATATGGGTATATCTACTTAAAGAAACACAAATCTGAAACTTTTGAAAAGTTCAAAGAATTTCAGAGGGAAGTGGAAAATCATCGTAACAAGAAAATTAAATTTCTACGATCTGATCATGGAGGAGAATATTTGAGTTGCGAGTTTGGTTTACATTTTAAACAATGCGGAATAGTTTCGCAACTCACGCCATCCAGAACACCACAATGAAATGGTGTGTCCGAACGTCGTAATCTTACTTTACTAGATATGGTGCGATCTATGATGTCTCTTACTGATTTACCGCTATCGTTTTGGGGTTATGCTTTAGAGACGGCCGCATTCACGTTAAATAGGGCACCATCAAAATCCGTTGAGACGACGCCTCATGAACTGTGGTTTGGCAAGAAACCAAAGTTGTCGTTTCTTAAAGTTTGGGGCTGCGATGCTTATGTGAAGAAACTTCAACCAGATAAGCTCGAACCCAAATCGGAGAAATGTGTCTTCATAGGATACCCAAAAGAAACTGTTGGGTACACCTTCTATCACAGGTCTGAGGGCAAGATTTTCATTGCTAAATTCGGATCCTTTCTAGAGAAGGAGTTTCTCTCGAAAGAAGTGAGTGGGAGGAAAGTAGAACTTGATGAGGTAACTGTACCTGCTCCCTTATTGGAAAGTAGTTCATCACAAGAACCGGTTCCTGTGACAACTACACCAATTAGTGAGGAAGCTAATGATATTGATCATGAAACTTCAGATCAAGTTTCTACTGAACCTCGTAGGTCTACCAGAGTAAGATCCGCACCAGAGTGGTACGGTAATCCTATTCTGGAAGTCATGTTACTTGACCATGATGAACCTACGAACTATGAGGAAGCGATGATGAGCCCAGATTCAGCAAAATGGCTAGAGGCCATGAAATCTGAGATGGGATCCATGTATGAGAACAAATTATGGACTTTGGTTGACTTGCCCGATGATCGGCAAGCCATTGAGAATAAATGGATCTTTAAGAAGAAGACTGACGCTGATGGTAATGTAACTGTCTGTAAAGCTCGACTTGTTGCAAAAGGTTTTCGACAAGTTCAAGGGGTTGACTACGATGAGACTTTCTCACCCGTAGCGATGCTTAAGTCTGTCCGAATCATGTTAGCCATTGCCGCATTTTATGATTATGAAATTTGGCAAATGGATGTCAAAATTGCATTCTTGAATGGATTTCTGGAAGAAGAGTTGTATATGATGCAACTAGAAGGTTTTGTTGATCCAAAAGGTGCTAACAAAGTGTGCAAGCTCCAGCGATCCATCTATGGACTGGTGCAAGCATCTCAGAGTTGGAATAAACGCTTTAATAGTGTGATCAAAGCATATGGTTTTATACAGACTTTTGGAGAAGCCTGTATTTACAAGAAAGTGAGTGGGAGCTCTGTAGCATTTCTGATATTATATGTAGATGACATATTATTAATTGGAAATGATATAGAATTTCTGGATAGCATAAAGGGATACTTGAATAAAAGTTTTTCAATGAAAGACCTTGGTGAAGCTGCTTACATATTGGGCATCAAGATTTATAGAGATAGATCAATATGCTTAATAGGACTTTCACAAAGCACATACCTTGATAAAATTTTGAAAAATTTCAAAATGGATCAGGCAAAGAAAGGGTTCTTGCCCATGCTACAAGGTGTGAAGTTGAGTCAGACTCAATGCCCGACCACAGCAGAAGATAGAGAGAAAATGAAAGACGTTCCCTATGCTTCAGCCATAGGCTCTATCATGTATGCAATGTTGTGTACCAGACCTGACGTATGCTTAGCAATAAGCTTGGCAGGAAGGTACCAAAGTAATCCAGGAGTGGATCACTGGACAGCGGTCAAGAACATCCTGAAATACCTGAAAAGGACTAAGGATATGTTTCTCATATATGGAGGTGACAAAGAGCTAGTCGTAAATGGTTACGTCGATGCAAGCTTTGACACTGATCCGGACGATTCTAAATCGCAAACCAGATACGTGTTTTTATTAAACGGTGGAGCTGTAAGTTGGTGCAGTTCTAAACAAAGCATCATGGCAGGATCTACATGTGAAGTGGAGTACATAGCTGCTTCAGAAGCAGCAAATGAAGGAGTCGGGATGAAGGAGTTCATTTTCGATCTAGGTGTCATACCTAGTGCATCGGGACCAATGAAGATCTTCTGTGACAATACTGGTGCAATTGCCTTAGCAAAGGAATCCAGATTTCACAAGAGGACCAAGCACATCAAGAGACGCTTCAATTCCATCCGGGACCAAGTCCAGGTGGGAGACATAGAGATTTGCAAGATACATACGGATATGAATGTTGCAGACCCATTGACTAAGCCTCTCTCACGAGCAAAACATGATCAGCACCAAGACTCCATGGGTGTTAGAATCATTACTGTGTAATCTAGATTATTGACTCTAGTGCAAGTGGGAGACTGAAGGAAATATGCCCTAGAGGCAATAATAAAGTTATTATTTATTTCCTCATATCATGATAAATATTTATTATTCATGCTAGAATTGTATTAACCGGAAACATAATACATGTGTGAATACATAGACCAACATAACGTCACTAGTATGCCTCTACTTGACTAGCTCATTAATCAAAGATGGTTATGTTTCCTAACCATAGACATGTATTGTCATTTGATTAATGGGATCACATCATTAGGAGAATGATGTGATTGACATGACCCATTCCGTTAGCCTAGCACTTGATCGTTTAGTATATTGCTATTACTTTCTTCATGACTTATACATGTTCCTGTAACTATGAGATTATGCAACTCCCGTTTACCGGAGGAACACTTTGGGTGCTACCAAACGTCACAACGTAACTGGGTGATTATAAAAGAGTACTACAGGTGTCTCTGAAGGTACATGTTGGGTTGGCGTATTTCGAGATTAGGTTTGTCACTCCGATTGTCGGAGAGGTATCTCTAGGCCCTCTCGGTAATGCACATCACTATAAGCCTTGCAAGCAATGTAGCTAATGAGTTAGTTACGGAATGATGCATTACGTAACGAGTAAAGAGACTTGCCGGTAACGAGATTGAACTAGGTATTGGATACCGACGATCAAATCTCGGGCAAGTAATATACCGATGACAAAGGGAACAACGTATGTTGTTATGCGGTTTGACCGATAAAGATATTCGTAGAATATGTAGGAGCCAATATGAGCATCCAGGTTCCGCTATTGGTTATTGACCGAGAATAGTTCTAGGTCATGTCTATATAGTTCTCGAACCCGTAGGGTTCGCACGCTTAACGTTACGATGACAGTTTTATTATGAGTTTATAAGTTTTGATGTACCGAAGTTTGTTCGGAGTCCCGGATGTGATCACGGACATGACGAGGAGTCTCTAAATGGTCGAGACATAAAGATTGATATATTGGACGACTATATTCAGACACCGGAAGTGTTACGGGTGTTTTCGGAGAAAACCGGAGTGCCGGAGGGTTA
>NC_057798.1:140594883-140625690 GCF_018294505.1 Triticum aestivum | reverse complement strand
GCCTTAGTGGAGAGAGAGAGGGGCAGCCAGCATGGGCCGTGTGCCCCCTCCCCCTCTGGTCCGCATTGGACTAGGAGACGGGGCGGCGGCGCCCCCTCTTTCCCTCTCCCTCTCCCCCTTCCTTTCCCCCTCCTAGTAGGAGTAGGAAAGAGGGAGTCCTACTCCTACTAGGAGGAGGACTCCTCCTCCTTGGCGTGCCCACAAGGGCCGGCCGGCCTCCCCCCTTGCTCCTTTATATACGGGGGCAGGGGGCACCCTAGGACACAAGTTGATCTACGGATCGTTCCTTAGCCGTGTGCGGTGCCCCCCTCCACCATATTCCACCTCGGTCATATCGTCGCGGAGTTTAGGCGAAGCCCTGCGCCGATAGAGCATCATCATCGTCACCATGCCGTCATGCTGACGGAACTCATCCCCGACACTTTGCTGGATCGGAGTCCGGGGATCGTCATCGAGCTGAACGTGTGGTGAACTCGGAGGTGCCGTACGTTCGGTACTTGGATCGGTCGGATCGTGAAGACGTACGACTACATCAACCGCGTTGTCATAACGCTTCCGCTTACGGTCTACGTGGGTACGTGGACAACACTCTCCCCTCTCGTTGCTATGCCATCACCATGATCTTGCGTGTGCGTAGGAAATTTTTTGAAATTACTACGTTCCCCAACAGTGAATAGGTCGAATTAGGCTCAAACATGGTGATATATCATTTTGTCCGAGAAAGAGCGAGGTAAATCGAGACATACACACACACACACACACACACAGAGAGAGAGAGAGAGAGATTGAGTGAGCGTGGCCCACCATGATGTTGAAAGAGTGGCGGCGGCTTGGATGGACTGACCTAGATAGACAATCTACGTGAGAGAGTATAGAGTGTGTCGATCGAGGCCCGAACAGGGAGATATATCATTTGTGTGTGAAAGAAAACGAGGTTAAACGAGACTCAGATAAAGAGAGCGAGATTGAGAGAGTGTGGCCCGCCGTGCGGAAGAAAGAGTGAGATAGTCTCGAGGGAGTGACCTAGATATACAACGTGCGTTCGTGCGCACGAGAGGTTGGGGGGGCTAGATAGGCAATGCATGTATTTAGCGCGAGAGGGTGAGAGGGAGAGGGGGGGAGAGAGAGAGCTCGGCATGGGGTGCAATGGCAGGTGTGTGAGGTAAATACATTTGGTAACAGGAGTGGAAAAAGGGGTTGTGTAGTTGAGAGACTTAGAGATCGAAACATGGAGAGAAAGAATGAACGTGTGTTGGAAACCGATAGCTTGCTAAGGTGGTTAGGAGAGGAAGATTGACCGATACAGGAATTATGTAGCGTTTGTGCGGGGGGGGGGGACTAAATACAACATTTAAATGTACATAGTACGGGACTTAATATCGATGTTTCAATTCGGTGTACATTGTAAGATTTGAACCGAGGACGAGGCATACGGGTAATTATTTCGAATTCGTGCCATACTAAGTTTCGAAAAGTTGACATTGGCTCAATTTGTTGTGCTATTTTGTAGGTCATATGTTTGAATCCATCCTAAAGTTTTCTCACTACCATGGTGTTCATCATATACATATGAATTTGTATTAAAAAGTAGCATGGATACAGTGCAATGCGAAATCCACGTTAGAATTGGAGATCGCTACGTGACACACACTCTAATTCAAATAACTAACTACGTGACACACACTCTAATTAAAATAACTAATTATGTGACACACTCTAATCCACGTTAGTGTGGGTACCGTTTCGATTTTTTTTCAAATAACTCCTCATTAATTAACTTATAGTACTCCCTATGTTCACTTTTATAAGACCTTGAAGACATTTCAGACAATGTGCAAAACAGTTCATTTTAAGTTGTCTGAAACGACTTACAAAAGTGAATGAATGGAGTATCTCATTTCGAATGACTAATTATTGCAAGGAATACACGGGCATGGTAATACATACAGATTCGTTTGCAAATGAAAGAAGATTCGTTTGCATTCTCAAATGTAGGCGCACCAGGCAGACCAGGGTCGTGTCGGTGTGGACGCTGCTTCGGTGCCTTAAAGGCAACAACCCTTGGGTGACTAACATGTGGGCCAGCCACCTGTTGGGCCCACATGTCATGGACACAAAGGCAGGTGCCTTAAGGCACCGAAGCGTAGTCCTGTCGGAGTGGTCGCGTGTGTCGGATGGACGCGTAGCACCCAGCCACCCACCCCCCTCCCCCTCAAAAAAAGGATGACGACAATATAAGTTCGCGCTTCCACGTTTCGGATTGAAATATCTGGCGGCCCCAATTCCAGCCCTGCAAAATCTCTCTTCTCCACCGTCCCCTTCCGCGCCCAGATTGCTCAAATCCCTAATTCGCCGCCATCCCTCGAATCGCCCCTCATCTCGTCTCTTTCCCCACTGTTCCCCACCTTTGTGCCGGACGACGACGACGAAGACGACGGTCACGCTTCACCACCGCACAGGAGCTACCTCATCTACGCCCTCGTCTGCCGCACCAGGTGGTCCACCGACAACATCGGCCGCCACAACCGACGTGCCTCACAGACACCGAGTTCCACCGCATCAGGTGCGCTTCACCGACGCCGTCTCCCAGCTCACCGGGGCTAGTTCACCGAGCACATCGTCGCACCTCCGGCCCCCGAGGTCGTTGGGGCTTCACCAACGGTCTCGTCCACCGCATCGTAGCACTCCGCTGCCACTCAAGATCTGCATCCGTGCGCGGCCAGCCAACACCAGCGCATCACCCTCAACGGCTCTGAAGTGACCCACACTCTAGCTAGGTGAGCATGCCCAAACGCCGTCCCGAACTAGGTATCCACCCATCACTCCCTTGTACATTGTTCCGACGATGTTTGGATATCCTTTCACTGCTCTCTTAGCTTACACGCCTATGCAACTCTGACTCTAACTCTTATTTCTTCTGGAGATATCATCTGAAACAAGCAAATCCATTTTTTAGCGAAGCATGACGGGGCTACGGGATCTGGTACACATCGTGCACACCCGTATAACCTTGTAAGTATCAGTCCTCCAGTACAACATCAAGGTCGATTCCTCTTATTTGATCAACCATTCGACGTGTAAAAAATGCAGAGGGGGATGCAAGGAGCACAAGGCCTGCACATCCAAGCAAGTGGTAACATGGACTTGTACATGGAACATCCCAAGCGCAAGCAGAGCTGCAGCGAGCCTGTACAACGAGCTAGCGTAAGTCCCTGCATTTCATTTAATTCGTACTGGCATTCGTGTATGATTTGTGTGCAGTGGCTGATCCACGAATTCAAGTTATCAGGGGTGAACATTTAACTTAAAAAATACGAAGGCACTTGCACTCCGGAAATCAATGTAACTTGAGAAATGTGAAGCTACATGCACTTTGAAAACCAGCTAATGATCCAAAGTAGTTCAGATTATAAACACTAAGTGATGAAATCACCAAAAAACACAAAATGCAACATGGTGTACAAGGACTACAAACATGGTCTGTACCTTCCTGAATTATTCGTTCTATGTCTGAAAATATCAAAGTGTAATTGCACGTATAACTAATGCGCAAACTGCATATCAATATATCTATCCTGCACAAGTATGCCAATAGTTTCAAACAACAGATTAGAAAAGTATTTATGCTATGTTGTCATGATACGGAGACTTTCTGGTAGATTGCCTCGACGTTTCCTCAAGCTACGAAAATGCACTATAATTTGCTTGTCATCAATGCCTGCAAATATCTGTCTCTCTCAACATAGTAGATCATCATTAGACACTAAATCCTTCAATGAGGTTGCAAAATGCTTGCATTAGATCCCACATTAGACACTATATGTTCATCACCAGGAGCATGTAAAATGTTTGCATCAAATCCTTCATTAGCAGTCTGTTCATTAGACACTTCAGGCTCAAGAACAACATGAGCTTGTATGTTTGCACCGGAAACTTGATTAGATACATCAGATTCAGTCAGTTCAGTATTGATTGGGGGAGTTATAAAATAAGTAGAAATTAGTTTCATTTTCTCATAGATTCCCTACATACAAGCAGTTTTACAACACCGTCGGGTTTAACTATTGGTCAGAAATTGAAGAGTTGAATTAGATATAATCAGGGATGTGATGTACCTGCTCGTTGTGCATGTTACTCTTGCAAGCTGCGACTGTCCGTTTGCGCAAGCTCGATGCCATGCCCGTGCTGCCGCCGCTGCCTCCCATGCAGGCTACACCCAGGGTTGGATCTTCATCTTCTTGTCCTTTCGTTCGCTTGAAGCCCGGCGACCGCCCTCTAACGAGGGCGCGAGGAAGTGCTGTGTCGGTCTGTCCAGCGGCGACTAGGTTAGGAGCGAACCAGACTGGAGGCTGGAGCGAATGAATTGGGATTTTTCCTGCTGTTGATCGATATGGGAGGCGCTCGTTTGGGCCGCGAGCCTGCTATAGGGCCTGCCTTGCACTTATGTTATTGGCCCATCCAAATTGAAACATTTTTCTTCATTTTTACATTGCCTGCTCATGCGCTGGGACGAACAAAACTAGCGTGGGCCAACCTGGACGACTCAAACTAGGTGCACACTTTCCAGCCACCTGAGGCGGCCGGCCATACCAGCCCTTATGGTGGCGTCGCCCCTTTTTGCATGTATGATTGAATAGTGAAAAATATTCCAGTGGCGCTTTTGATTTACCCACAGAATGGTTGAATTGCTTGTTTCTATGAATTGAGTTCGCCAATAATGTGAAGGATGTCAGTCTTTTCATCCTATTGTAGATTGCTTAGATCTCGATATGCCAAAAGTAATCGTATGAAATATACAGTAAAAGCCAGTGTGATGTGTTTGACTACAACTAGTCTGACTACACGTCCTCATATAACATATCAAGGACGCACCATCTTATCAGATTAACCATTCGACTTACCCATGCAGTGTGGGAAGAAAGAAGTATTAGGACTACGTATCCAAGCAATTGATGCCATGGACTCCTTTGTACAACCTTGTAAGCGAAAAAGAAGTTGCAGTGTGCCTGTACAAAGAACTAGCGTAAGTTCAGTTACCTGCTTCTCGGAATTTTAGTTAGCCACTTATTGCAAAATTGTTCAATTACGTTGTTTGGCTTAATTTAGTGTGCTACTAATTACATAATGACACAGCCTGTTAATCATCTTGTAGACTGCGCCTATCTATGTGTTTGATACTTACTGTTAAGAATTACCTGTTTGCCTTAACTTAAATATCTACTTGTTTGTTTAACTGCTTTGCTGCTGCAACAGCGGGTTAAAATGATGTTAATAACTACTCCCTCCGTCCCATAATATAGGACGTTTTTTGACACTAGCATAGTGTTAAAAAATGTCTTACATTATGGGACGGAGGTAGTACTTTTTAGCATCCAATTGAAACTCTTTAATTCCTTGTTTGTTTAACTGGTTTGCTGTTATAACTCCCACCTGAGATGTTTTGCTAACTTCAACTTTTCTGAATCCAATCGGAACTTTAATGGCAAAATAGGTTAGCCCAAGATCAAAGAGCAAGGTCCCCATGGATGTTGCATCATCCCACAGCAGTGGCACCGGCCCAATCGTGCATTATGAATTGCCAACTGCTGATGCTCTAGAGGCTAAACTAGTGGTAGAAAGAGATTCTGCTTCTGCACTTAGAGATGAAGTAGACATGTTGAGGAAGCAAACAACACAATCACAAGCAGTGCTCAAGACAACCATTAAATATTTGGTGGATTTTAAAATGAAGCAAGCTAAGATTGACCAGATTGTTAAGGTCCTGAAGGAAAAAAGGAAATTAAATTTGTAACATCCCAAATTTCCCATTTGGAATGTTTTACAATTATAGCTAAGCATCTATGCATATTGTTTGAATTGAGGTGACATTTGAATTATTTCAGAGGTTTTTGAGTTTGTTGAAATTTGAATTCAAATTGGCAGTTGAATTTATTTCAAAACAATGCCTGACAAATACTTGAGCAAAAGTATGAGAGGAGTAAACATGACACTCCAAAAATGTCAGAAGAAAAGTATTGCCAAAAAGTTTGAATTCAAATTTGAATTTTATTTGGGATTTCCAGAAAGTGTTTTTTTAAGTTTGAGTTTTGCCCCTGGAAAAATGTCCGCATTTTAGGATAAATTCCCCTGAGAATTGTGATATATATATATATCCTATATTAAAAAAATATTCTCCTATATTTTTATTCCTCCCTCTGTCTAATTCAAAAAAAAGCCGGGCGCCAGGCCAGCAAGCCTAGCCACCCGGGCCGCAGCCCACTAGCCAGGCGCCAGCCCACTCGCCCGCGGAGGCCGCCAGCCAGCGCCGCTCCTCGCGCACGCTCGTGAGAGAGATCTCACGTAACTATCTCTCTCTTTCTTTCTTTTTTTTTTTCTCTCTTTCTTTATCTTCTTTTTCTCCTCTGACCGCTGGACCCCACCGCGTTATCTCCTTCCTCGCAAACAACCAGCGCCAGAATCTCGCCAGCCCTCGACGTCCGCGCTCCCAAAACCCTAACCCGAGCTGCCCCTCCTCCACGAAAGCGTGTCCTATAAATACCTACGCATCTCCTCTTCCGAACCCCCCAAAAAGCCTACTCCAACTCCCACCATAGCTCGCGCCCTCGCCGTCCCGATCGCGCCCCAGCCACCGCAGTTCACTGCCGTTTTGTTTCACCGGTGAGCATCCCCAACCTCTCTAACCTTTGCTATTGGTCTAGCCCGACCTCACAAACCTTTTGACATGTTTTTGTTCGTCTTTGTCATCTACAGAGGCCGCCCCAACCCCGCGTGCTCCGCCGGAGCACCGAGCTCCGCCACCTCGTCCTCGTCGTCCCCGACGTCCCCTCGCCTCAACACCCACAGAAAATCGGACGCCCCCGAACTCCCGCATCACCTGGACATCCTCGCCGACGCCGCCGACGACCGGAGCCCTGCCGCCCATCGGCCTCTTCTTCCCTACCACGCCCGTTTCCTCTCTGTAAGCACGACCGCACCTCCTTTGTTTTTTTAGATCGAATCGTTAAGTTAGATTAGATTGGTTTAGTAGATCGTTTTATTTTCATTAGAACTGTTGTAGTTACGGTTTTTATTTGTGGTCTATTACGGTTCAGATCAAACCGGTAGATCGGTTTTGTTCTAAAGAAAAAAACGCACGTGTATGTTCCTTCCGCCCGAGCGCTGTTTAGCTAGTTTCGGCCGAGCTTAGAATAGTTACAGATCGCAACACCCTAGGCCCAGTAGCGTTGTCTGTTTTTTTAGTTTATTTTCGTATCTGTTTTTAGAACAGAAAAGTTTCAGTTTTGTAAAATCTATAACTTTTAGGTTATTTATTGTTTTTAGTTTATTCTTTTTTTCCTAGTTTGAAAATTTGTTGTAGTTTCTGTAGAAAATATGTTTAGCCTTGTTTAAATTATTAGAAATAGTTTTATATTAGTTTTTGTCAGATTAGTTTTTCTGCCATAAATTGAGTTAAGATTATTATTTTTTAGTGATTCATTTTGATAATGCTTAGTTTAGTCCATGACTAGCAGTAGGAACTTGTTTGGGTATTTTATATTTAATAAAAAAAATAGTTTTTGTCGAAATCAAGTTTTTCTTGTTTATTTAGCTAGCTACTGTTTTCCTACTGTTATAGTTAGTAAATTATTTTATTTTTATTATGTTATAGTTTATTTTAGATTAGTTTCTGTAGCTACAGAGGATGAACTTTTATTTACAGTAGAATAAATTTTTTATTTTATTTTCTTTGCTAGTATTGTTTTAGGCATAATAGGAGTTCTATAATAGCTTTTGATGTGATTCTTTTTGCTCCTAGTTTGTATGATGTTTTCCCTTCTGTTAGTTAGCAAAACCCATGCTTAGGTTCTGTTAAGAAAAGTTTTAGTTGTCTAAAACTATTTCTTAGTTGTTGTTTGATGTGGTGAAAACCTTGAATTGCTTTCTCCGAGTTTTTCTTTGGTTTTGGTTTGAGTGCTTGGGTGTTTTACTTCAACTTGCTGTTATGTTATAGTGTGCTATACTTATTTGTGATATTGTTTGACTCGGTAGAATTCCCGGAGTGCGAAGCCTGCTATTACGAGTCGCTAGCTTTCGAAGACCGTCAGCCAGGCAAGTCATTTGATCATGTTTTTACAATACCTATGATTTTATTGCATTAGAATTATACCTCCCCACCATGCATGCAGTAGGAGAATTTTGTTAAGTTATGTTCTTGAGTAGTATCATGAGGTGCCCGGGACGATGTAGTTGATTGCTATGCTTTAGTAGACGGGGTTGGTTGAGTGTTTCAAGGGAGATGCGAGAGTCAAGATGATGACAACCCCGTGACTTCAATCTCAAGATGGACTTCAAAATTCACTACTGGGTGGAGGATGGTTGACGGGCACCCTGGAGAAACCAGCAAATGGTTGGGATGCATGGAGAAGCGCCATGACATCTTGCGGAAAGCTTCACCCAGCCACGAAGAAACGGATGGATACCCCATTGACCGGAAGCTTACTTGTGCAGCCGCAAGGCATTATGGGCTCTGGCTTGGTCGACCCTAGGCGTGACTCTGGCCGGACGGTGCTACGAGATGTAGAAGAACGGTAGGATTGGATGGGCACCGGCAGTGGCCCAGAGGAACTCTTCGGAAGACCCTGTTTCGTTCGTCCCGTCTTCAAACACCAGGCAGTGCGAAGACTTAAAGGAGGGAATGATTCTTGCGGGTGAAGTGTGCAAACCTCTGCAGAGTGAAGATCTAATCGATTAGCCGTTTCCCCGCTTACGGACAATTTGAGCCTGGAGTATTTCGGATATCTCAACATCGAACTTAATAAATTAATTGAGGGAGTTATTTAATAATTGGGAATGAGATATTGGTTGGAGGAACCATCTCAATAACTACCAACATTTTGTAGTATTTGCAAACAAGTCCTTATTGTAGGGAAAAACCGGCTTTTTCGCAAATCAATGAAACTTAGAGCCCCACAGCCAAATTGCATATAGTGTTAGTAGTTTTTATTGTTGTTCCCTCTTCATGACTTGCCGGCATATTCAAAAATGCTGACCTACACGGCTGCAACCTCTTATGTTGCATAGGAGTTTTCCGATCAGGAGTGAGGCTACGATCCATGCTTGGCGATTGCCCTATGGAGTCGGATGGACTCGCTATTCGTCTACGCTTTCGCAGCTTTATTTAGTTTATTTCTCATGAGTTGGCCTTCGGCTGAATTTATTATCTTGTAATAAAGACTCAATATGAGAATCGTTTAATAAATTCAGGTGTGATTGAACTTTGAATCTTTGCATCAATGTACTGTGTGTGCCAGCATGATCTTGGGATGGTACAGCTACACAGAGACTTGACCGATTTCGGTTCGGGTCGCTACAAAATTCCTACTTGGTAAATCATAGGTGAAATGTTCTTTCCATAGTTGAATAACCTTTGTGTTCTATGTTCATGTAATCTCAAACCATTTGTTTTAGAGATCATGTAATATTTTTTGTTTTGTTTTTTGGTTTGTAATTTTATTTGAGCACAAGTCTGTATTAATTGATAAGACTCGGAGACATTTCATTTGGATTGCTGTGCCAGACCTACAAATATGCCAATCGGGCTGAATGTACATTCAGCAATAGTAGTAGTATAGATGGACCATAAGTGGCACGCATCGGAAAGGGCCAAGATGCTAGCTAAAAAAAGATGCTATTGTAGCCAAAAAAAAGTACAGCGACCTGGCTTATGTATGTTGATTGATATTATTGATCCATATACTCTATAAGTGTTTATATGTCTGTTAGTTCTGTACATTCTCGGTTGATTGACTCGGTATTTGAATCTTGATGCATCGCTTATGTACATATCTAAATGGGACTATGGGAGTACACATTATGCTGCGTGTGACATTTGAGTTGGACATGAAGTGTTCCAAATATTCGAATTCACCTTAAACTGGATACTAGTTTCTGAATTTGAGTATCGGCATTTGTAAACCATATTCATATATGACAGTGGAATACATCTTTGTCATCCTTTTGAAGATATATAAAAACACATAGAACGATTTATAAAGATTCATATATGAATACAAAATGGATTCGAATTTAGTTGCCAGGGTAAACGTGGATGCTTATTGTCCCAAAATTCGAAAGAAGCTGAAAAATGTCCACTCCCACGTCGGCTGCCCGAAGCCAAGTGTTTGGGAGATGGAAATTACTGTCTACCCATTACACGGACAATCCATCGGCTCGATTTCCACTGCTCTAAATAGGGGTAGGTTAGTAACTTCAATTAGACGTGACACGAGCGCCTCTGAGCCCATTCCGACATGGTGGGTGTCAAACATGGGTAGCAAAACACATTTGATTCAAGCTCATCCGAAAGACCTCTGTTTCTCCCTCCATTCCCCATTCATACATGGTGGGCGGCAAAACAAACTCGACTCGGCCGAAATCGATGTAGGCAAATATTTTCAATAGGGGCAGGTTTGTAACTTCACTCAGACGTGACACAACCGCCCTACCTGTCAGCCCCGTTCATACATTGTGGGCGCCAACCACCCTCTCCTCGCCCAAAATCGCTCTGGGCAAATATTGGCGAGATGCGAGATTACCGTCCTATCCCCAACCGAGGAGACGTCCAAATTTTAAATGGGGGCTAAGTTCGTAACTTTCCCATATTTCAGATAGGCGCGTCCCAAAAACATGGTTACCCGTACCTCTCCCTCTATTTTCCCATTCATACACCGTCCGCGCTAGAACACCCCATCCCCACACCAGCCTCCGTCCGCCACCCCATCCATTGCCGCCATCCTCCACCACATCCATCGCCGCCGTCCTCCACCATGCCGGAGCACCTACCAAGACCGCGTCGTCCACTGCTAGAGATGGACGTTTCTCATCCACGGCGACGGACCAATAGCCTTGCATCGCGTCCTCTCGCTTCATCGGCGCCGTCATCCTCTTTGTCGGGGCCGCTCACACGACCTTCTCTTCCACCGCAATGGGACTTATCCCCCGATGCACCCGTCTACCGTCGCAGATCTGCTTCAACGCCACCGACAGCCATCGCACCCCCGATGCCTACACGGTGCCACAAGAGAGGTGGTACTTCATATCTCCTCAAGTTTTTGATCTCAACCAGAAAATAGATCTTAACTTGGTTACTCTACTTTCTTTTCAGCTCTTAGAATTTAGTTCTTAGTTCGAAGCAAACAATGGATGCTAAATATCATTTCTCCGGTTTGCAGCTTCAAATCTGCCATGGCACAGCCATAATACGGTTTAATTGACCATGTTTAGGGTTTAATTGATCATGTTGGTTCCGTGGTGGTTTCTTTAATAGAAATCGGAGGGAAAACCCTCTTTTGCTAAAAAAATATGCTTAGAGTTTCCCCCTTTTATGATCACTATACGATCAGAATACGTGCTTCGTGTCATAATAACACTTCTCCACGCATCAAGCTAAACAAGCTTAGATGTTCAAATACGAATTTGATATTATTAAAACAGAGTTGTTTAATTGGTCAGCTAAATGTTCCTAAATTAGTTTGAAAAATGCATGTTCGCCGCTCGGGTGTGTATCTCTACAGGGTGCCCACGGTGGGCCGGCCCACCCTGGGATTTTGGGTCATCCTAGGCCCCGATTCCCCTCTGTTCTGCTGCACGCTTCCGATCTCTACTCGCCCCCAGCCGCCTGCCTCGCCGGCGACTTGCCGTCCCCGGACGGCATGACTCTAGGAGGAGACGCCGGATTAACAGGAGGCCAGGAGCCGCTCGCCCAACAGCGTCACCGCTGCCCGAGCGCGCCACCGTGCCTACCTTCCCAGTCCGTTCAGGGCTCAGGCGTGCAACACCCACCAAGCCAACCTGATTTATCCTGAGATACGTCCTCAACACTCAACAGCCACTCCTCATCACCCATTTTCTAATTGATTCATTACTCATTATGCAGGACTGTCATTAGAGTTTGTTGTGTGCTCAGTGCTACCTACACTTAATGGTTCAGATGTATTTCAGTAATCTTTAGTACCTCTAAAGTTCACAGGGTTTTCAAAATTCCGGCCCTCGGAACAGAAACTAGTCATTTTGGATTGTTGGTCGTAGTGACATTGACCCAGATTACTACTGCAAGCCAGGTTTGTTGACAATTTTACTTGTCTTTCTTACTCATTCGATATAATATCCAATTATTCACGTCAATTAGTTGCAAACAATAAGTGCTAGACAAACTTCTTCATTCAGATTTTGGACGGTCTCTTACTGCAGTTACAATTCCGCATACTTGTCCTAATAAGCTCACAAGCAAATGATTGATTCACTACATCTATGCTTGCCTTGTCATATTTGTTGTCAATATTCTTTTAGGGTGGACCACCCTGTTTCTAAATACTGGAACCGTAGACCTAAGTGAATAGTATTTCTCTATGTGATCTCTTCCATCATGTGTGGGTAACGAACACTGCATTGTATAGAAAGAAAGTGTCATTTCCAGCTTCTACATAGGTTTCAATCTTTTACATGGAATACAATCTGCCTACTTGCTTTGTGTCGCACTACCAACACTCCACCCTTGAAGCTAAACATTACGCCACTCATAATTGCTTAGTTTATTTGTTCAAATACGAATTTCATATGATTCTAATGTTCCTACTTCAGTTTTGAAATGTGTGCCTGCCTGTTATAGAGACATAAGGGGTTTGTATTTCTGTGTGTGGTCTGGTCAGCACGGTTGGGGAGGTGAACTTTGCATATGCAGGGGTTTATAGGGAGACACTCTCCGAGTTGAATCCGCGATGCATTCCATAGATAATCTGACTACTTTTTATGTTTTCCTTAATCTCATATTCTGAACAGCATCATAATGATTATGAGCTTGCGTGCATGAAAAGAATAAAGCAGAACAATGCCATGGCTGTCAAACTTGGCATTAAGGGACTGAAATCAAGTCTGGATGCAATGCAATTCAAACGCTCTCCACCTACAGATTCATGCTCAGAATATGATCCTAATAGTGATTCTGAGCTAGAGGGAGACCTAAGTCAATGTAGCTCCCTAGTGGAGGAGTCAGAGGAAGATGCCCTATCTTATTCACCCATCAAGGTACTTGCTCTAACTTTCCAAGGTTACATTGCTCTCACATATCTTGCAACTGATGCTTTGCATTGCTTCTACTTTGTTGAACTGCCATTAGCTTAGTTTACACATCGTGTATGTGAATACGCCCTGCCTATCCATTTTCAGTACATATTCCATTTGTAATCATACCATATTTATCCATTCAAATGTTGTTCTTGTGTATCAGACGTTCAAAAGGAAGAGGGCGATTGCTGATCGTGGAGGAGCACAAGCAAAGTATTTGGAAAAGGTAGTGGCACCTGATAAATCAAATAGCCCATTAGGTGTAGTTGCAATATCACCTGACCCACAAAATACCCCAACTCTAGCAGACTCTAGCCCTACTACACTGATCATTTCTGATGCCCCAACTCAGCAGACCCCAACTGCAGCAAACAGTATGATTATGCCAGTTGACATAGCACCAGCTGTACGACGCAAAACCCCCATTCCAGCAAAGAGTACACCAAATCCAGTTGCCAAATCCCTTTTTGAACCAGAGAGAGCCCCAATTGCAGCAAATAGGACCCCTGTTCCATTTCTTCCCAGTTTAGAAGACGAAGCTTATGTTGTTGTCAGGAACTTTGTGCGCATCTTTCCTTCATGGAAAGATTATACCACAGACACAGAACAATTTCCAGTCTTCCTCCGCAACTTACGCGTAAGTAATGTACTAATGTTATTCATGGTCATTACTGCATATGTTTCTACTGACAGAAGACACAAGATTTCATTCTTTTAAATAGGCGAGGAGCAAACTGGATTGTGATGACGAGCAAGAGTTGGTTGCGCTTTTCAAGCACTCATTGATGAAGTATCGTTCCTACTTGAGGCAAGCGCACTTCAATGGCAAGCCTCTGAACGAAATTTCTGTAAAGTCTCCGGTGCTACATTTATCCGACGGTGACTGGAATAATCTTGTTACACATTGGTCCCGGCTGCAACATAAGGTACTGTCTATGATATCACATCACAATTTGAACTACATTTCTGCATTTGCCTTAATGTCTCACTTGTACGAAAACTGTTAGCAGAAGAACATTCGTTCTCAAGGGACCACAGAATCTCGCAACTATACTGCACACTGCATTGCTCTCGTGAGTACCTCTTGCCCTATATGACCATACTTACTTTCATAGATGTTTGATTATGTAGCATCACTGCATATGTTAGCCTCATAATCGCCCATTTGGTGGACATTATAAGATCCGTATGGACTCTTACACAAATTTAGAATCAACCCAATGCTTTTGAAGAGGTTTAGCTCTGTAGTCCTCTTGTAAGGACTGAACATGGTCTATCACTGTACTTACATTAACAGCTACTCCCTCCGTCCCATAATATAAGAACGTTTTATACAGTACACCAGTGTTCAAAACACTCTTGTATTATGGGAAGAGGGATTGGTTCATTTTGTAGCATTCTGCATCTTATCTCCCTCGCCCACCATTTACTAAAAAAGATCAGATCTATATTTAATCTTACCAACAAGTAGAATACACAGACAATGCCAGTGCAGAAGTGTAGCCCATTGCTCTTGTCAGTACATTTTATCCTGTAATGCTTGTACTTCCAGGGATTGGTAGTTGATTATGTAGCATCAATCTGCATCTTATCTTCATTATCCTCTATCCCTTCCAGTATTATCATATCTATAATTACTCTCTACAAAATGTAGAGTACAGGCAATGCTTATGAAGAAGATTCTGTGCTGAAATTCTTGAGTTATCCTTCCCTTGACATGGAGAAGGGCATTATAAAGCAGGTGTTAACTATTAATGTAAGTCAGTCCTTCTAAAGCCTTTATCCTCAACTGCTATTTAATTTGCTCATACTCCCTATCGTTTACTGCTGTTTAGTTTGCTGTTTCTACCAAAATGCATGTCCGTAAGAACTGTAAGTTCTAAGTTTTACTTGTAAAACCAAATTTCTTATTCATACCATGCACATTACTTAATACTCCCTATATGTATGCTTGGTTTTGTGGATCTATAATCCAGTGTGTGGTGAAGCAGCCCACGTTTGCACCTTGTCATCTCCTGTTTTATCTTACTGATGTGGCTGATGATATGAACAACATGCCATGCACATTATCGAAAATAGATACAATGATTTTCTTTTCCCTTCATCTATGCTTGTTATGTTGACATGGTAATCCAGTAGTGTCGTGAAGCTCGCCGCATTATGAACAATGACAAATTATGCTATTGATATTTTGAACTTACTCTTTATTTTCTAATTTGAAATTGGATAGAATTGACAGAACAGTTATCATCTTTGTTTATACACGTGCAAAACCTGTCATCTCTCTGCTTTGTTTCAGGGTGATATGCCTGATGGCATGCACAAGTCAGCTGAAGGCTGTGAGACAAACCCAACATATATTGCAGCAAAGAAGGCAAAACATCTTGAAGATAGCGAGACAACCCCAAAGTCTTGTCTTGATGCAGTGTTCAAGTTACTTGAGACTAACAGTCAGACAAGCTCACAGAATTTGTTGTCTAAATCAGTTCGACTTCTTCAGTCCCAAGTTCTAGCAGAAAGGCATTCTGCAACTCAACTTCGACTTGAAGTCCTATCTCTAAGAAAGATTGCGGAGAACACCAATGAGAACCTCATCGCTAAACAACTACACCTGGAAGCTATGACCGACATGCTAGGCCAGTCTCACAGCCTTGCTCAGCAGCTTGCGCAACAGTTCCCCCGCAAGGCTAACCTTTCTTGAACTGTCTTGGATGTGGTCTCGGTTCAGTATTATTTTATAACGCTGCAATGGTGCCCAGTTTTTGTAATCTGCTTCTTTGTTGCGCTTTATGATCACTGGTGGCGAACTTCGATGCCCAGTGGATGTAATATACCTTAAATCCTTTATTGTATAGTGTAGGTTTATTCTTAGTTACTATGCCGTAATTTCTTTATTGTGTAGAGTAGGTTTGTTCTTAATTCCTACTAGTTACTGCCATCATTCGCTATCTAAAAAAAATCAGATGTAGTCGACCGGGCCGAAACATTCGATAAAGGGCCTGGTTTTTAGCGGGCCACAATTGGGCCGGCCTACGTCTTTCTTGGGCCCGAATGATTGGGGCCTTCACACATTGCGCCAGGCCCAAACTTACACCGGCCTATATTTTAGTTGGGCCTTTTGTTGACCCAGCGCTTAGTTCGGCCCAGGTAGCATTGGGCCATTAATAGGCTGAATATTGTACTGGCCTGTTACGGCTGAGATGAAACCACGGGCCTTTAGCGGGCCAAAATGCATGTTGGGCCTCGATTTTCACTAGTCGTCGACGGGCCTTCAGCAGGCCAAAATGTAGACCGGGCCGTTATGGGCCCAGTTAGCTCACGGGCCGTTACCAGGCCGAAACATATCTCGGGCCTTAGTTAGCCCACTGATATCATGGGCCTTTAAGAGGACGAAAGCTTAGTACAGGCATCAACAGGCCGAATTACAGGACAGGCCTTTAACAGGCCCAAAGTCACGTTGGGCTTAACTGTTGCCACCTTTAGCACGGGCCGTTAGTGGGCCCGATGTACCGTCGGACCATATATGGCCCATGGGCAGCACGGGCCATTCCCATGCCGAAAGTCACACCGGGCTGAAATGGGCCCATGTCTACATCAGGCCTCTAACAGGCCAAAAGTCACTGGGCTGTAGTTGGGCCCGAATATTCGGCGAACAATTAACGGGCCAGATCTGGCTTCGGGCCGCAAATGGGCCCAAATATTGGGCGAACAATTAACGGGCCAGATCTGGCTTCAGGCCATAAATGGGCCCAAATATTGGGCAAACAATTAACGGGCCAGATCTGGTTTCGGGCTATAAATGGGCCTTTATTAAGCAGGCCGTTATTGGGCTGGCCCACTAGTACCTGATTAAATTCTACGGGCCTTTGACTGGCTGGCCTTTTTAACCTATATGGGCCTCTGTTGGGCCCAGCCAAGTGTCAACGTACCATAGGCATGTCTCCTCCAATGGATGGGCGACATCTGGCCCACTAACGAGCTGATAGGCGTTCCCTTCGGCCAATCAGAATTTTACACGTGGAAATTTCCCATCGGTCGGGGCTGTTAACGGGTTATCGGATCCAAAACCCGACCCGATAGCTTAACGGCGTTCCGTTACGGTGGATGCCACGTGTCGGTCACCCTTGACGAAAGCACTTCTGTGACGCGCGATTTATCGTCATGGAAGTGGACACTTCCGTGATGATAATTTTGGTAATGTAATGGAACACTTCTACAACAGCACAGGTATGACTATCTTGATTCTGTCATAAATTTGTCATGAATGTACATGCATGACAAAAAGCGCGACCTACTGTGACAAACACGTATCATCATGGAAGTGTATTTTTTTTGTAGTGATAATAGGTTCAGATCTGAAATCATGGCACTCGGGCCCTAGTGACAAGCATTAAGCATAGCAAAGTCATAGCAACATCAATCTCAGAACATAGTGGATACTAGGGATCAAACCCTAACAAAACTAACTTGATTACATGGTAAATCTCATCCAACCCATCATCGTCCAGCAAGCCTACGATGGAATTACTCACGCACGGTGGTGAGCATCATGAAATTGGTGATGGAGATGGTTGATGATGACGATGGCGACGAATCCCCCTCTCCGGAGCCCCGAACGAACTCCAGATCAGCCCTCCCGAGAGAGATTAGGGCTTGGCGGCGGCTCCGTGTCGTGAAACGCGATGAAACTTTCTCTCTGATTTTTTTCTCCCCAAGACAGAATATATGGAGTTGGAGTTAACGTCGGTGGAGGTCCAGGGGCCCCACGAGATAGGAGGCCACGCCCTAGGGGGGCGCCCCCTGTCTTGTGGACAGCTTGTGGGCCCCCTGGCATTGATTCTTTCGCCAAAAATTCTTATTAATTCCAAAAAGTGCCTCTGTGGATTTCCAGGACATTCCGTGAACTTTTCTTTTCTACACATAAAACAACATCATGGTAGTTCTGCTAAAAACAGCGTCAGTCCGGGTTAGTTTCATTCAAATCATGCAAGTTAGAGTCCAAAACAACGGCAAAAGTGTTTGGAAAAGTAGATAGGTTGGAGACGTATCAGCCCTCTTCGGGTGTCGTTGTTATTTATTTTGTGTGAATTTTGTGTTCGAAAGTTGCACTTGGCTCAAGTTCCGCCATTTCCAATGGGTTGCGCGCTGGTTACATCTACTTTGGCGGGAGGTTTCTTGTGTGTCAAGGGATTGTCCGTTGGTTAATGTTACCCCATCTTCAGGTTACATGCACTAATCGCGTAATCGGAAGATTTTATCAGTGGAAGTTGGCGGAGTACGTTGTATCGTGAAAGATCGGACCAAATTAGCAGCGCATTTGATGTCGTGCCTACATTAGTTGGTATTCTGAGCAAAGGTTGTTCAGGGTACAATATTTTTCTTAGACACTACAAGAAATATGTCAACTTGTGACCATCACTATTGGTCGCTGAATGGTCATTGTTTTTCATTTGCGACCTTTTTGCGACCAAAAACAGATGGTCAAAAGCTGGCGGTCATAAACTGAAATTAGCGACCTTCTTTGTGATATGTAAAAGGTCGTTGGTTCCACGATCAAATTTTTGGTCACTGACAGCCTCCCCAGGCCACGTAGGATCCAGCGTGGCAAGCTGACGTGGATAAGAATAAGCCCGGTCCAATTCGGTGTTCTACATGGGCCAATCCCAACAATCCAAGCTTTTTTCCAAGTCAATTCTTGTGGGCTACATGGGCCAAGCCCAATATTTGAGCTTCTTTATTTTTGGGCCTTGGCCTTCTTACAATCATTTATTTTCTATTTTCAATAATTATATTTTGGCGCTGGTCCCACTAGTCATAATGCCATACATCAGTCACACATGTCAGAAATTTCAAAATTGCTCAGATTATATTCATAACTAGGTCCCACTGGTCAAGTTTCCATTTCACATCTTTTCAACATACATAATCATTACTTCAAATAGGACAGAACAGATATAATTCATTAACACTACATTAGTCTTTTACAATCCGTTACAATATTACAATTTACAGTCTACTACAGAACCAAAAACTCTTTGCTAAGTAGGGCTTCACTGCTTCACACTTGGCTTCACGGCTTCACACTCCAAAAATATTAGGCCTGGAGCTCCTATAAAAAAATGAACATAAAGGCCACCAGCATTAGAGTGTACTACTGCTGAGGCCAGAATCAAACAACTTCAATATTGCAATAAAAAGAAGTCTCAGGTTTATCAAGCACAACAAAACAGCAGTGTGGCCATCAGTCATAGATCTGAATATAAAACAAAAGAGGTCTCAGGTTTAGACTGAAAAGGAAGAGCCAGTTATGCATGATGTCTCAGGTTTAAACAAAAGATCAAGACCACAATTTTAACAAGAGATATATAGTCAGTCCAATTGAAAAAAAAATCTAGACAGTAGAATTATGAGTATTTAAGTGGAGATGTAGCAGGCAATCAAATGAATATATTCTGGACACGATGAATAAAATTAGGCAATCAACAGCTTAGGCATGGTGTCCCGGTCGTCGATGGAGAGCATCTAATGCTCCAGATCTAACAAACTGATATGTTTAGCCAACCAAGAAGGGAATCGGCAATTTAGGCGGTGAGCTAGATGAGGTACAAACTGAGATGACATTCAATCTTCCGGTAGCAAAACAAGCTTACTAGCTAGCTAGTACACTAGAACGTGACCATCCAACAAGCACACACACATCATGCAGGAACATATATGATCATTTTTCTATAAGGGGGGCATCAAGACCTTGTTTTGGAAGGACTAAAGAGCTCTCTTGAAGGAGTTTTGGTCATCCGGTGCTTCTTCACCATCAGGCTGCTGCTGCTCATCCTCCTATACTCCATCTACATGGAGAAGAGCAAGTTAGTTGTTTGCATGGCATTCACTTAATAAAACTACATATATATTCATCTACATTACTTCTTCAGTATAGTATAGTACATAGGATGGATGGGTTTGAGTTCAAATGTTTGCTTGCACGTTTACTACTCATATACTTAGGCACATGGAAAATCAACTACAAGCAGGAACACGATGAGTCAAAACAAGCTAGTAAGACACTAGCAGTAGAGCAACCATAATATGAAGCAAATAGAGGAATCACAAGGTAATTCTACTAATTTCAATAAAAGAATAGTGGCAATTTTAGGCAGTGTGCTAGATGAGGTACAAACTGAATACTAGTACAGATTAAAGCAGGTTGAATGTTGAGTAGCACATATAATATGATGGTAAGAAAATGATGGCATCAAACAGATTGACAACGAGAATTTCTCATCTTGGGCATGGAGAGCTCTGTATAATTGAACCATTCGAAATTATAGACTGCATAGCAAGCACTATACCGAATACTAGAAAGAATTTAATTTGCTTGTCTTTGATTGTTTGAAAACCATTGTTAACAAGTCAAATTAAATCACAGCAGCATATGTAGTGAGGACAAACCATCCTAGAGACAGAAAACCACAGTGCCTCCAGAGGAGGTACAAGCGGTCTTTGTGAAACTAATAACTGTAGAATACCAACCAAAGAGTGCCCCCAATAATAATATAGATAAGAGTCCTAGGTTATGTATGTACAGAGCAGAGCAGCGGCGAGGGTAATGCAAATCACTGACCAAAACAGTGGATCAAGCTGAAAATCAGTAACAGAAATTGCAGGATTGAGTATATCAAAACATGTCAGCCATTGGTAGCTCCAGTAAGAAGAAACCCAAAGCCTGATGCTACTAAAGCTAGTACTACCATTTTACTGTAATAAAATATAAAAAGCTATAAATGGATGGATCATCCCAGCTTAACACAGACCAGCTGGACTGCATCCACAACACATACCCAAAATTCCGCACATCTACCTGATCAAAGTCATCACCGCCCAATCCTATTACTATACAGGGGCGTCAGTGACGATGAATTGGAAAATCGGAGACAAAGCCGCGATACAGAGAACCTAGCCAACCCTTCTCTAGCTAACCCAGGGAGTGTTTCACAGGCAACCTCCCCAGTCCAGTTCGATTTTTTGTTCAACATAGACCAATCCAGTCCGTTCCTATTAAGCACCCATTTGAACCCATACGTACCAAACTAGCCCAAAGCAACAACATCACCGAATAAACCAAACTAACCCGCCCGATTCCCATGGACAACAAGCAAGCACACACTCGTACAAAGTTGTGCAAGCAAGCACACGCTATAACATGGACAACAAGTTCGGAGACGGGAGCAAGGGACTGGAGACGGGAGCAGCGGTGCCCTAGTCTTAGTCGGAGAAGACGATGTCAATGCCCCTGATCCGGGTCCGGCGGCTCGGGGCGTCCGTGGTCCAGGCCGAGTGCTCCCGTCCGCCTCCAGGAGGAGGAGGCAATCCCGCCCGCCCGCCCACCCGTAGGAGGTGAATTCCGGTGCATGCTCCAGCCCTCACCATAGCCGGAGACCAGGAACACGGCGAACGCGTATCTACAAAAAAGGAGCATGAGGGAAGGTGAGGTAAGGAGATGTTGCACAAAGAAGGAGGGGAGGGGCTTACCGGTGCTAGATCCGGCCACCTCTGGCCTCGCCGTCGTTGGATGTGGCAGATCCCGACGAAGTTAAAGTGGCGGCCGAAACCCTAGCCACGGGTGAGGTTGTAGGCTTGCACTAGAGGGTGCGAGAGACGGATCTGACGAGAGGGGGGAAAGAGCTGCATGAGGGGAGCCCAGGGTGTGCTACGCGCCGACCAGAGCCAGCAGAGGAGTCACAGGAGGGAGAGAGAGAGGGCTCGTGGGGGAGAAGGGCTCGCGGTGAGGGAAGGGGATGGGGGAGAGAAGGAGGGCATGGGGGACGCCATGGACGGTAGGGAGCTTGGCCGGAGGGTGGTGGAGGTGGCGATCTAGAAAGGAGGAGGTGGCGGCTGCGATCTGGAAGGGAGGAGGAGTGGTGTGCTGGGGAGAGAGGGGCTAGGGTTCGCTGCATGAGGGAGAGAGAGGAGCTCACGGTGGGTTTTTTTGTTTGTTTTTAGGGTAGCTCGCGGTGGGTGGGTGAGAGGGTGAGGGGGTGTGGGCTGTTGGATCTGGCGGTATCCGACGGTATCTGATGCTTGATCCGCGTGACATGCCCATAGACCAATCAGAACGAAGAACATGCTTTGATTACGTTATGACCATCTAGATTGGTCTTAATCGATTAACAATAGGCGCTACCTGTCAGCTAGATGATTTTGTCTACAAATCATCCATCTAGCAGCCGCTCGATCAACGCATTGGTGATTATTTGATCACATTAATATGTCACGACAGCATCGAGCGTGAAAAATCTTCAACACAGCACCGATGACATCCCCACGAACCTCTGTTCCAGCTCTCAACAGCACGCCAAGAGCTCCAACGCAGCACCACGGCGTCGGGCGAAGCTCCATTACAATGTGAGCTCCAACGCAACACCACGATGCAGGGTGGTAAGTTTCCTTCGCTTTTTATGACAATGTTTTTAAGTTTCCTAGTAAGTAGTAGTGTTATTCCCTCAAATAACGAAAAATTCATTTTCCATTTTTCGAGTGCCCAAAATGAGGTTTTTTGTGAAGGACCTACAATATATTTGTTGCAAAATTGGACCAAATTAGTTTTCTAAAATATTAGGCCATATTTAATGCACAATTAACCAAATGGTTGGGTGTCAAAAGATGCCATCCACCTCTCGTGAAAAAGACAAATTTCCGCCGATTCAGTAGGAAGCGGGTCAAATTTGAACTGCAGCTGCCTCATAGTTTGCTCTTTATTTTTTCCAAAATCACTTCTAGGTACATAAGTATCTATTAAATCATGGAAACACCAAAAAAAATTCAAGATTCAAGCACTAGCTAGGAACGGTCATGCCCGCCGTTTTGACCACATTTTGAAACGGGTATAAAAAATTAAAAAAAAATTAAAAATTTGGAAAACCTTCGCATTGTGTCATTATATGTGACCAAGTTATCAGGAAAAATAATAAACTTGTAATACGGCAATTATTTTTAAAAAGTGTTCTCAGAAATGAGCTATCATGTGTGAAGATTCATGGCTTTTCAACCCAAATGCTCAACCTTATGGGCACATCCATGGCATAGTTTGTCCAAATGATCTCATATTGTTTACAAAGGTGCACCTTGGAATGAAAAACAATGTTGGCTAAGGATGTTTTCATTTTCTTTGGACGAAAGATTCATTTTCCATTTTTTGAGTGCCCAAAATGAGTTTTTTGTGAAGGACCTACATTATATTTGTTGTAAAATTGGACCAAATTAATTTTCTAAAATATGAGGCCATATTTAACGCACAATTGACCAAATGGTTGGGTGTAAAAAGATTCGATCCACCTCTCGTGAAAAAGACAAATTTCCGTCGATTCAGTAGGAAGCGGGTCAAATTGGAACTGCAGCTGCCTCATAGTTTGCTCTTTATTTTTTCCAAAAATCATTTATAGGTACATAAGTATCTATTTAATCATAGAAACACAAAAAATAATTAAAGATTCAAGCACTATCTAGGAACGGTCATGCCCGCCATTTTGACCACATTTTGAAATGGGCATAAAAAATTCAAAAAAAATCAAAAAATTGGAAAACCTTCGCATTGTGTCATTATATGTGACCAAGTTATTAGGAAAAATAATAAACTTGTAATACGGCAATTATTTTTAAAAAGTGTACTCAGAAATGAGCTAATATGTGTGAAGATTCATGGATTTCAACCCAAATGCTCAACCTTATGGGCACATGCATGGCATAGTTGTCGGTGTACAAAAGTAGGGGCTCTCCTTTTTACCCCTTTTACTTGTGCACAGGTAGTCGGAGCCACGCGCCATGGCCACACTTATGCAGGGCAAGGAGGGAAGCTGGAGAGAAGCCGAAGCCCGAGACAAACAAGGCAATGCCGAGACCAGAAACACCAAAAAGCAAGAGGGCGAGGTGCCCCCCCGGCAAGGCCCTTGCCGGGGCAGCCTCTGCGACCCCGGCAAGAGCCTTGCCGGGGCAGCTTGCCCAACACGAACAGAGCGAGCCACCCTTGAGCCCACGGGTTTCGACCCAATCGACCATGTTGGAACCAAGGCTCAGGAGGCACCTCTGAGGTGGCATGCAGATCTTTTTCAAGATCATAAATACACAAGATCAGATGAGGACCAGAAGACGGCGACCCTCGACGGGATCCTAGCCGAGGAGATCCACAAGACCCCCAGCAAGCGCCTTGCCGGGGACAACTGCGACGCCGCGGCAATACCCTTGCCAGGCCCCCGGCTAGGCTCTTGCCGAGGACATCAGCGGGGCCACAACCAGACCCGCATCAACCAAGACTCCACTGCCGTTCGCATGCAGCTGCCAGCCCAACCAGCTAGGCAGGCACCTGCGTGGCAACATGTGTCTTCCAGGACAACTTAGCAAGCTCCTACGTGGTGGCATGCAGATCTTCGTGAAGGCTCCACCACCGCGCCACCTCAGCTGACTGCCTGTCTACATGGCGCTACATGCATTGCTGGCCTGGGCGCGTGTTGAAGCAAGGCGAGGCGGCGACGGACGAGACAGGCCTCGCCCCCGTCCCCGATAAAGCTAAGGGACACCTAAGCGATGCATGAAATGCGTATTGTCCTATAATGTGGGTGATAAGCTCGCGGCACTATCGACCTTTCCACCTCCTGTGTGCCACTGTGGCAACCCCATTATAAAAGGAGGCCCATGGCATACTGGGAAAGGATTCGGCTCTTTGGGACCACGCAGCCCCCATAGCTAGTTCGAGAGCTCAAGAACACTCCCGAAATACACACCAAAGCAGGATTAGGGTATTACGCATCCTCGCGGCCCGAACCTGGGTAAATGAATTGTGTCTGGCCCTAATCCCGCTTTTCTCACAACCCCGCGCCCCACCAACCGTAGTAGGGATTCTTGTGATCCCATAGGTGTCGTTCTCCCCGACATCTTTGGCGCGCCAGGTAGGGGGCGCAGTTGTGAGAATCTGGTTTAGCAACCAACTTAGTAGTTCCTCATCGCCATGGATCCCAAGAAGAAGTCGACGATGGTGATCGGTTCGTCCAGGGCCGGACGGCCCGTACGGGTGCGGGCGAGCAGCGGACCGGTCGCGGATAGAACCCGAGGCGCGGCCCACGAGCACCAACATCACTCTGGTAGCCGGAGCCTGGCGAGTGGCATCGTTCGCGCACAGAACGACGAGCTGCACACTACTAAGTCCAAAGACGGAACCGGCCCCTCCGTAGGCGGCGCGGGGCCCTCCAAAAGCGTCATTGTGCCGCATGCAGGCGGCACAACGACTTCCAAGACTCCCACACCGGCACCCACAGTGCGCCCTTCTCAGGCCGTGCGCGACGAACAGCGTCACCACACCAGTGACCCCAGGCGCCACCACGAAAAGAGCCATGTGCAGCACTCGAGGGACACAGAAGGCCAACATGCGCACCGAGGCGCTGGCGAAGAAGGAGTACAGCCGCAGGGCCATGATAGAGCTCCTTCTAACGTGGTTAGAAGTCGAAGCGTGTCACGTCCACACAGGTGTCGCCACCGCCCATGCCATCAGAGGCCTTAGCGCGCGCGCAGTTACTCCTCAATTTCCCTCCTGCTGCTGGAAAGCTCGACGAGTGGAGAGCCACCATCCGGAGCCTTGTTGGCGTCGCCAACAAAGATGAGCCACGACCCACGGGGCCATCCGGTCGGCGCTCCGTCGAGACACCACATGCCAGTGCTCGAAGGACTGGAGGTGCTGCGCCTACGGTGCACTCTCCTCCTCCACGCCAACCACCGCGAGTGCTAGTCCGTCGGGACGACGCTTGCGATGATATATCCATAGCGTCGTCCGATCAACGGACCCACCGCGATCAGCGCCAAGTTCTCCAAGAGCGAGCCCATGAAGACACTCGGACCACTATCGAGCGACGACGCGATGCACGCCATCAATCGAATAGGCAAGTGGGACCCGCTATGGGCCACCTAGTGCCGAGGGGCTCCGGTGGCCTACCTTACGAGATAGGTTGTCCGGCCTTTACCCGTGAGCTGCGGCGGTTCCAGTGGCCCAGTCACCACACCTTCAAGCCCGATGTTGACGAGAAGTACAACGGCAAGACCCACCCGTCAGAGTTCCTCAACATCTACACCATCGCGATGCAGGGTGCTGGAGCTCGTGACGACAAGGTGCTCGCCACTTATTTCCCGTTGGCACTCAAACCCAATGTTATGTCGTCGTTGATGCACTTGCCAGTAGATTCTATTTCACTACAAGAAATATGTCAACTTGTGACCACCACTATTGGTCACTGAATGGTCACTGTTTTCAATTTGCGACCTTTTGTGACCAAAAATAGAAGGTCAAAAGCTGGCAGTCGTAAACTGACTATAGCGACCTTTCTTCTGGAATGGTCGTAGACGTTTATGACCAAAATACGTCTACTATGGTGTTTTGGTCACTAGCAGCCTCCCCATGCCACGTAGGCATCCAGCGTGGCAAGCTGATGTGGCACAAGATTCATCCCGGTCCAATTCGGTGTTTATATGGGCCGAGCCCATTAATTTAGCCCATTTACATTTTTTTCCTATGAATTTTTTGTCAGCTTCATGGACCAAGCCCAACATTGCAGTCTTTTTATTTTTGGCCCATGGCCTTCATTACAGCCTTTTTATATTTGGCCCATGACCTTTTTGTCTCAACAGTTTCATTTTTTTCTTTTTTCCAATTTAACGTAAATAAATACACAATATTTAAATTGGCACAGAAAACACACAAAATACTTCAAATACCAGCGAGTGTTGCTGCTGTCAATACAGAGTTGTTGTTGTACAAATAACTCTAACATACACTTTGCAAGCTCTACAAGTGTTATGTTCTTCAGCAACTATAGCAAGCTGTACAAATAACTCTAACATACAATAGTGGAAGTCACAGTTACATGCTCCACACGTCCAATAACATGGTACTTTACAAGCTGTACAAGTGTTATGTTCTTCAGCATGGAGCTCCTTCGACAGCGATTACAAACTAGGAACCTGCTCTTCTTGCCAGTGTGAGGAGGTGGATGCTCGCCATGGTGTGCTTGATGATGCACACAACCATGATCTTCTTGCCACTATTGCATCCGTGCACTCGATGATGGGGGTACCAATGCATACAAGTAGAACAAAATTACCAGCATAAACCCACAACTTCAAGTACAAGCTAAGTATGTATCAAGTGACAACAAAAACAAGTTTATATGCTAGTACAAAATCACCATCATTAACAAGTTTATATGGGAATGAAGACAATCATCAGTACTGGATTAAACACAATGCTATCTTCATATTAGCAAACAGAATATCTCATTTTCATATTCTCAATAAGCAAGTACAGTATGCTTCAACCCATGTTCTAAAAAAGATGTTTATCCTAGCTTAATACAAAATGAGCAAACCAAACCGAGTCAGAACCCGACAAGAAACAATAGCAGCCACCATGGGAAACTAGTATGGTTGCTTGCTGTTCATGAGTGTCAATCATCTGCATGTGTGTACATCAAAAAGAAAACAACAGGATTCAATTCATCTTGCCCCTATACAACAACCAGTAGACATCTAACATCATTAGATTACCACAAAACAAAAGTCCAGAATTCCTAAAAGGTTGCATTCTAACAAAATTACAGATTCACCTAAGTGAGATTAATGGATGTCACCTGCAAGAAAAGTCTAGAATTCCCAAAAGGTTCCAAATTGGCTTTGCACTATTGTTGTCAGCATGACAAATTGATATGCACTGTTGTTGCTGCTGCTGTTAAACAAACAGAAGAGCAGAGAGCAATTCCTACTCCAGGAAAGAAAGTTTACTCCTAGGAGTATATTGGAAAAGTTTACTCCAGTAGACAAAGAGAAGAGCAGAGAGAAGAGAAAGAGAAACTTGACAGCAGCAGCAAGTCCTATACTACTGTTGTCCTACACGAAACTACTGCAACCAGTACTGATGCAAGCTTAACAGCAGCAGCAAGTGCTATACTACGACTGTCCAGAGTACACTTAAATGAAAAGATTATAGTGCACAGAATCACTGGTTGTGCATAGAATCACAACATTTATGGTGTACAACAGTAGCAGCATCACTGGTTGTTCACAGAATCACAAATGCCTGAGCATATAGTTTCATGCTAGGGGTAGAATGATAGCATCGCAACACAGCTAAGCAAATATATGATTTGAACAACTATATGGTTTGAACAGCAGCAACATCACTGGTTGTTCACAGCATCGCAATCCAGCGAACCACTAAAACAGAAAAGGAAAGCAGACAAGCAAATATGTGATTTGAACAACTATATACTAGCACATCCTTATGTGTTTGCCTTAGGAGTAGAATGATAGCATCACAACACAGCTGAATGTCTTTGAACAAATACCAATCAAAAGCAACACATTCTGCACAACTTTTGATAACACAATTTGCATTAAACAACAGATTATGCTTAGCTAACATAGAAACAAGAGAGGAGAAAGGACCTTGAGTTGGTGCTGCTGCTCCTCCTCTCCATGGCCGTGCGTCGCCCTCCTCTCCTTCCCTGCAACAAGTGAGTTGAGTTCTCCTACAGAGCACCAATAAACATAGCAAACAGAGAGGCATGAGGAACCCAAGTCCATAGTTATCGGATCGATTCAAACAGATGGGGGAGGGAGGGAGGGGAGCACCTTTCCATTGGATGGCTGGATGACGGCGCCGTGGACGTCGAGGTCCAGGTTGAAGAACCCCTTGACGGCGGCGACCTTGACCTTTGTGGCTGGGTGCGCCCCTGCCGCTCCTCGAGTAGGACAAGGCCGGCGGCTGCAGCTTGAGGAGAAGGGCACTGCTCCCAGATCTGTCACCCTCATTGCCGGTGCTCGGCTCGTCCGCACCATGGGCACAACAGCTACTCCCTGAACAAGCACAACAACATCCTGCGTTCACAAGATCGAACAGATCATCATATTTACCGAGTTCGAGCAAAAGCAGGTAATAATCATGATATGAGAGTCTCAACATGTTAAAATTATTTCATTGCATGTCTGTAGCAACTGAATTATAAGTTTTAGCAACAATCTGTTGCATTAGCTTGTTGTAGTGAAACGATTTGGGCAGGGAAGTGGTGATCATAAGTAAGCACCTTGGTGCTGCTGAACCATGGCCTCCATTTTGCTGCCACAGGGAGCTGGATCTGGTTGACAGAGAGCCTACTGGAAGTGACGGGCACTCAGAGCCTACTGGTAGTGATGAGCCTACTGGTAGTGTGTAGTGTATATATTCTGGTGAGCTAGTATTGATCCAGTATGAAAGATCTAACACAGAACCATCATTTTTTCCTCTATGGAAATACAATGCTAGCATCCAGAGGGAAATACAATACTTAGTTCGTTCTATAGGCTGGTCTAACCAAGAGGCATTAGAGTGTGATGCAGTCGATGTAAGTTTTGATCAAACACCACCATTTAAACAAAAGAATTCTTGATAGCCTCACTAAAGATAGTGAATCCCTTAGGCTAATATGTGAGATAAAGAAAATCCCATAAATCATGATCCAAGCATATGTGTGATGCGCGCAGAAAAAAGACTCAGATGGTCTAAGCATGTCCTATAGAAAGAGGTTGAGTATCAAGTGAAGTATTCCTATAATCAGCCCAGTTTGCAGAAGAACTTCATAGTTATATCAAAAGATGTTTATATGTAGTGGATGGAAATGAGCAAGGCTGCATGATATCTCAACAACTCTCTGGTTGATAATGTCATTGATTTATTTGACAGCGATATATATGTCGATGTTTATATACAACATTTAGTGTTGTCCAGTGTATACACAATCCACAAACTTAAGCACTGCTTTTTTACATAGTACAGTTAAGACGAACCCTAAATAAACCACACACACAAAAAAAGATGAACCCTAATAAAGCAACGAATGCCATCCAAGCAGTGAATGCACCAGGAGGGGAGGGGGCACGAACGAGGGTCCTTCACCTGATTGGGTCGTCGGCCGGAGTGGGGCGCCATTCGCCGGAGTGGTGCCCTGGTCGGACCGACCAGGAGCTGCTGTGAGGGAGGAGCCGTGCCCTAGGAGTCGCGTCAGAGGATGGAGAAGTGGCGGAAGATGGGCTCCTACCCGCCGTCCAATGTGGCCAGAGCTAGCCGCGACGAGGAGCCAGAGAGCGGCGGCGGCCTCCCCTTCAACTTCGCATTGACCTCGTACACCTTGGCCAGCCTCTCCTTCAACTGCGCCTGCGCACAAGCACACGAGCGCTTCAGAATCACCGACGAAATGCAATAGAGCTAAGGAACAAGAGGAAGGGGGCGAGATCTCGAACCTTGGAGACCTTGGCGGACTCACCGGGCCGCTGCTCGTCGCCGCCCCGGCCGCAGCCGCCATCCCTGCCGCGCCTCCTCCTCCTCCTCCTAAGAAGCAGTAGCGCCCGCATTGGATCCAGCCCAGCGCGGCCATGGTGGAAGAGCACGAACTGCTTGCGGGCGAGCAGGCGGTTCGTCATGAACTTGCGTGTGCTGAAGGGAGCGGGAGCGGGAACAATGCGGAAGGGACCGGCGGCGGCGATGGGGAAAAGGGAGTGGGAGCAGCTGGGGGCTGAGTGCGAGGGGAGAGGTGGGTGGCGGAGGCGAGGGGAGAGGTGGGCGGCGGAAGGAAGGAGAGGATGGGGCGGCGGCGGAAGGATCCGGATCGGGGAGAGGAGTGGAGGCGGGGAGGGATCTGGATC
>NC_057798.1:140562477-140594623 GCF_018294505.1 Triticum aestivum | reverse complement strand
GAGGGAAAGAAAGGAGGCGGCGGGGGGGGGGGGTGGATGGAAATTTACCCGGAGAACATAGCTAGGGTTTTGGGGTTGGTGTGGATGGGTCAAGGACAACCGTTGGACCCCCGAGCATCCGACGGTGTTGGATGCACGATCCGCGTGATATGTCCACGGACCAATCAGAATGCAGTACAATTTTATGACCTAAATTGGTCGTAGTTGAATTAAAATAATGTGTTAAAATCATTTAAGCTACTTTATGATCTGAGAAATTCTAAAAAAAATGGAAAACCTTCTCATTGTGTCACCAAAATTTGAACAAGTTTTCAAAAAAAATAACAACATGGAATAAGATAAATATCTTTAAAAAGGTGTCGTCGGAAATAAGTTTTTTGCAAAAAAAAACATTTTCCATTTTTCGGGTGCCCAAAATGAGTTTTTTTGTGAAGGGCCTACAATATATTTATTGCAAAATTGTATGAAATCAATTTTATAAACTATTACGCCATATTTAATGCACAAATGACCAAATAGTTGGGTGTCAAAAGATTTTATCCACATCTGGTAAAAAATACAAATTTCCGCTGATCCAGCTGGAAGCGGTGAAATTTGAACTGTAGCTGCCTCATAGTTTGCTATTTATTTTTTCCAAAAATCATTTCTAGTTACATAAGTACCTATTTAATCAGAGGAACATCAAAAGTTTTCCAAGATTCAACCACTAGCTAGGAACGGTCAAGCCTGCCGTTTTGACGGCATTTTGAAACAGGCATAAAAAATTAAAAAAAAATCAGAAAATTGGAAAACCTTCGTATTGTGTCATTATATGTGCCCAAGTTTCCAGGAAAAATAATAAAATTGTAATACGGTAATTATTTTAAAAAAGTGTTCTCGGAAATGAGCTATCAAGTGTGAAGATTCATGGCTTTCAAGCCAAATGTTCAATCTTATGGCCACATTCATGGCATAGTTTGTTCAAATGATCTCATATTGTGCACAAGGGTGCATTTTGGAATTCCAAACAATGTTGCCTCACACTCCGTTTGGATGTAGACATTCGCCTGAAGAATTTGATATTGGCATTTACCTACCCGAATACGGCTGTTCGGATGGTCTCGGCATTCACGCATGGAATCACACCTCGATATCGAGCCATCCTCGACAACACTAGCCCCACCCGTTCCCGAATTCAGACCTCCACCCCTCTGATTTGCTTGATATTGGCTTGCCCCCGCGTACCCCTTCATCTTGACCTCATAAAAAAAAGCTCGCGCAGCCACCTGCAGCTTGCGCGGAACAGGTGCTCGCACGCCAGCAGCCGCCGGGCCTTCTCCCCGACCTGCAGCACGGCCAGGCATATGGTGCACTATGCTCACCCTTAATCAGTGCCGACCCTCTTGAACCCGAACAGAACTGTAGCAGTGGAGCTCCGCCAAGATCTGGCCTGTAGCAATCCCACCTCCATCTATCGCAGCGGTGGGGCGTGGTCACCGTTGCAGGATGCCGACGACATGGGAGGTGAGGATGAGGAGGGCGACGGCTGCGGCAAAGGCCCGGACGATCCTAGGAACACACAGATGAAGCAACAAGGGAACAACGAAGACGGAGATGCACAAACATATTTCGTGGCAGGGCAGCGTCCGCCGGGCTACTGTTCTTCATGGCGGCTAGCTAGAGGACGGTGGCGTGCATGCTTGGGTAGACGGCAAGGACGCATGGCTGGCTTTGTCTGCGCCTGCGACCCCCGCGCGTTTCTCCTGTCGCTGCCATGTGCTAACCTACAGTTCCGCCTCCGGGGACCTCATCATGGCCGGCCGTTGCATATATGACTCTCCTTGTATTAGTACAAATGAGCCAATTCAATACTCCGACCATCCAAACAAGAATGAGCATTGGTCTCTCCTTGAGTTCCAAATGCGCAATGCATAAACATCCAAACACCCGAGTTCAGGTTGAATCTCAATGTCAATGTCTTGGGGATTTGATATTGAACCCAATTCAATTCCAAGGCTATGAATGCCTACACCCAAATGAAGTGTCAGGGAGTTTTCATTTTCTTTGCACGGAAACTTCATTTTCCATTTTCCGAGTGCCCAAAATGAGGATTTTTTGTGAAGGAACTACCAAATAATTGTTGCAAAAATGGACCAAATCAATTTTATAAAATACTACGCCATGTTTAATGCACAATTGAAAAAATGGTTGGGTGTAAAAAGTTTTGATCCACCTCTAGTGAAAAAGACAAATTGTCGCCGATTCAGCTGGAAGCGGGTCAAATTTGAACCGCAGCTGCCTAATAGTTTGCTATTTATTTTTTCCAAAAATCATTTCTAGGTACATAAGTATCTATTTTATCATAGAAACACCAAAAGTTTTCCAAGATTCAACCACTAGCTAGGAACCGTCAAGCCCGCCGTTTTGACCGCATTTTGAAACGGGCATAAAAAATTCAAAGAAAAAAATAAAAAGATTGGAAAACCTTCGCATTGTGTCATTATATGTGACCAAGTTTCCAGGAAAAATAATAAACTTGTAATACAATAATTATTTTAAAAAAGTGTTCTCGGAAATGAGTTATCAAGTGTGAAGATTCATGGCTTTCAAGCCAAATGATTAATCTTATGGCCACATTCATGGCATAGTTTGTTCAAATGATCTCATATTGTGCACAAGGGTGCATCTTGGAATTCCAAACAATGTTGCCTCAGGGAGTTTTCATTTTCTTTGCATAGAAAATTCATTTTCCATTTTTCGAGTGCCCGAAATGAGGTTTTTTTGTGAAGGAACTACCAAATAATTGTTGCAAAAATGGACCAAATCAATTTTATAAAATACTGGGCCATGTTTAATGCACAATTGACAAAATGGTTGGGTGTAAAAAGTTTTGATCCACCTCTGGTGAAAAAGACAAATTGTCGCCGATTCAGTTGGAAGCGGGTCAAATTTGAACTGCAACTGCCTCATAGTTTGCTATTTATTTTTTACAAAAATCATTTCTAGGTAAATAAGTAGCTATTTAATCAGAAATACATGGTTTTATCGCGAGACATCGACGTTTGGACGGTAGCCGAGGGCCCCAACTCTAGAGCGCGTAAGCTCGCATGCCCGTCGCGTGGTCACCGCGTGACCGTGGCTTTGCCATGTGTTCTAGGCGGCCTAGGCATGTCTACTGGGTTGGGCACTCCCCAGTTAGGTGCTAGGAAGAAAATCACAACATAAGATTCTCAGGAGGAGACCGATCGATGCTCAAACATGAATAAGCAGCCAAGTGTTTGATTTGCGGTACGGGAAATGCACATGGCTAATGGGCGTGAGTTTTGGCTGAGGATGATCAGTTACTAAGAAGACCGTCTTCACAAATTTTCACCTCAAAAGGAGGAGCCTAGGTGGTACTTGCTTTACAAAGTACTACACTGGACATAAATACGAATGTTGAAGCTGGGCTCAAAATAGTGAATGGATTGAGCTGGCATTTGGTGGAGGATGTTATTTGGGCATAGGAAAGCACTGTAGAAAATGGATACCGTTTGGACATGCCAAAGTGGTACTTCCTTCACAAAGTGCTGCTCTGAACAGAATAGGAAAATGAATATTTTCGAATTATTTTTGAACTAGGCAAGGAATGTTTTTGACATATTTGATGAAGATATGATCGAAAAAATTTATGAGAATTTTTTGGTAATTTTTGGAATAACAGAAATATAGGTTGCTTCACAACCTAGGGCAAAAACTACCACATGGACATGACACATAGGCAAAACTGATGAGATGGCGCCTAGTCATCACAACCCACCACAATCTACAAGGCTATGACCATCTATATTGGTCATTAACAACTAGAAATAAGGCAGCGGACTAGCACTGTTTGCTTTGTGACCATTTTGTGTAAGGAAATTATGACCTTTCTGACCAAAATGGTCGCAATGGTTTAGGGTTTGGAGCCCCCCGAACAGCTTTTGACCAATTGATCTGAAATGGTCATAGATCTATGACCAATTCTTCTAGGGCACTGACAGAAGGTCAGTAGTTGACATATTTCTTGTAGTGTTTCTTCCTGGTCGGATCTGTGCCATGAGTTTGTTGGTGCCTTCACGGGAGGCCACCAAGCTCATGGCCAGGCAAGCGACTTGCATGTCATCCCCCAGAAAGAAGGCGGAAACCTGCGCAAGTACATACAGAGGTTCAGCCGAGTGCAGTACAACATCCCAGACGTTCATCCCGCTGCTATCATCAACGCGTTCCATCAGAACATACGGAACCGCAAGATGTGCGAAGAGCTGGCGATGAACAAGGTCAGGGATGTGGCGGAACTTTATGTTTTGGCCGACCACTGTGCTCGGGCTGAAGAGGGAAGGAATTACCCTGGCGAAGATGCTGGCGTGGAAACCGATTCCACAGATGAAGATACTGCCGCGGTGGCAAAGAAAGGACGGCGCCGCAACAGGAAGCGTAAGGGTAAAATTTTGCTTGCCACCGAGGGATCCGACAACGTCGACGCCGCCAAGAAGACCAAGGCAGATGACCCCGACAAGGAGGTTGTCGGGTGTGTCGCTTGTTGGGCCTTGGCGGTCGCTGACAAGCCAGGGGGCTCCGATAAGCAGTATTGCAAGATCCACCGCACCAAAGGCCACGACCTCTAGAACTGTCGACAAGTCGAGCTGCTTGCCGAGAAGCAAAAAGCTGAGTATGAAAGGTGGGACAAGGATAAGGGTCAAGATGGTGCCGAAGGATCCAGCAAGAAGTGTGGCGGCCAAGCAGGCCACCGTGGCAAAGACAACCAGCAAGAGAGGCCCGCTCGGGGCCGCGACAAGAATCAAGAAGATGATGATCATGATGGGGACGACGAGTCCGGCGAGCAAGGGTTCCAGAAGGCCACGGAGGCCATGTGCGTCGACGGTGATGCCTCTCTGCATACCTCTCACCACTAGCTCAAGCAGTGGGCGCGTGAGATCACGGCAGCAGAGCCATCTGATAACCCACAAGTATAGGGGATCGCAACAGCTTTCGAGGGTAGAGTATTCAACCCAAATTTATTGATTCGACACAAGGGGAGCCAAAGAATATTCTTGAGTATTAGCGGTTGAGTTGTCAATTCAACCACACCTGGATAACTTACTTTCTGCAGCAAAGTGTTTAGTAGCAAAAGTGGTATGATAATAAAGGTAACGGTAGCAAAAGTAAAGATAAATGTTTTTGGGGTTTTGTAGTAGTTCTAACAGTAGCAACGAAAAAGTAAATAAGCGAAGAACAATATGTGAAAAGCTCATAGGCAACGGATCAGTGATGGATAATTATGTCGGATGCGATTCCTCATGCAATAGTTATAACATAGGGTGATATAGAACTAGCTCCAATTCATCAATGTAATGTAGGAATGTATTCCGTAAATAGTCATACGTGCTTATGGAAAAAGAACTTGCATGACATCTTTTGTCCTACCCTCCCGTGTTCAGCGGGGTCCTTACAGAAACTAAGGGATATTAAGGCCTCCTTTTAATAGAGAACCGGAACAAAGCATTATTACATAGTGAATACATGAACTCCTCAAACTACGGTCATCACCGAGAAGTATCCCGATTATTGTCACTTCGGGGTTGTCAGATCATAACACATAATAGGTGACTATAGACTTGCAAGATAGCATCAAGAACACACATATATTCATGAAAACATAATAGGTTCAGATCTGAAATCATGGCACTCGGGCCCTAGTGACAAGCATTAAGCATAGCAAAGTCATAGCAACATTAATCTCAGAACATAGTGGATACTAGGGATCAAACCCTAACAAAACTAACTTGATTACATGTTAAATCTCATCCAACCCATCACCGTACAACAAGCCTACGATGGAATTACTCACGCACAGCGGTGAGCATCATGAAATTGGTGATGGAGGATGGTTGATGATGACGACGGCGACGAATCCCCCTCTCCGGAGCCCCGAACAGACTCCAGATCAGCCCTCCCGAGAGACATTAGGGCTTGGCGGCGGCTCCGTGTCGTGAACGCGATGAAACTTTCTCCTTGATTTTTTTCTCCCCGAGACGGTATATATGGAGTTGGAGTTGAGGTCGGGAGGTGTCCAGGGGGCCCACGAGATAGGAGGGCGCGCCCTAGGGGGGGCGCCCCCTGTCTCGTGGACAGCCCGTGGGCCCCCTAGCCTTCATTCTTTCACCAAAAATTCTTATTAATTCTGAAAAGTGCCTCCGTGGATTTCCAGGACATTCCGAGAACTTTTCTTTTCTACACATAAAACAACATCATGGTAGTTCTGCTGAAAACAGCGTCAGTCCGGGTTAGTTTCATTCAAATCATGCAAGTTAGATTCCAAAACAAGGGCAAAAGTGTTTGGAAATGTATATACGTTGGAGACATATCAACTCCCCCAAGCTTAAACCTTTGCTTGTCCTCAAGCAATTCAGTTGATAAACTGAAAGTGATAAAGAAAAACTTTTACAAACTCTGTTTGCTCTTGTTGTTGTAACATGAAAAGCCAACATTCAACTTTCTGCAAATATTATGAACTAACCATACTAAAAATAACACATATGTCTCACAATTACTCATATCAATAACATAATCAGCTAGCGAGCCATAATAATAAAACTCGGATGACAACACTTTCTCAAAACAATCATAACATGATATACCAAAATGGTATCTCGCTAGCCCTTTCTGAGACCGCAAAACATAAATGCAGAGCACCTTTAACGATCAAGGACTGACTAAACATTGTAATTCATGGTAAAAGAGATCCAGTCAAGTCATACCTATCGGGGATATACCCCACGGTATGTCCCGGACACACTTGGCGGCTCACCAGAGACCCAACAGACATTTGACGACTCACTGGAGACCCGTCCGATCCTCGGCGACTTATTAGTGACCCGGCGGGCGGGTCAGACGACCGACAAGACTCAAGCCCAGAAGGCTGGATCATGCTATGGTGGGCCGGCTTAAGAGAAAAGGCATGATGAATATTTCCTTTACAAGGAATAAGACCCGGACTTGTATCCGTTTTGTAATAGAGAATAGACTAGTCCTAATCCTACTAGGACTCTACATGTAAACCGCCCCTTCAACTTATATAAGAAGGGGCAGGGCTCCCCAAAGAGGGACAGGGAACAAGAAACAATATCTAAGGCTAGACACAAAGGGGGAGCCGGCTTATGCGGCGACTCTCTATGAGCATAATGAGACCTAGCCTCAAACAGCATGTAGGGCTATTCCGGATGATGTTTCCCGGGGCCCGAAGCTGTCTAAATCCTTGTCTTGCATGTTGCGTCTCTCGATTCCGCTCAACACCTCTCAAGCTACCGCATAGATGCGTTGGCCTCGCGACTAAGTCCTGGCACTAAGGACATCTGACCTGTTAATTCCACGACGGTTCGCGCCCACCGTGGGACCCGCGCACGGTGGTGTTGAGTTCTTGGAGGGATCTCTCCCAGGGATCGAGAAGTTCACAATTTTCTGGCCGAACAAGAGCCGGCGTGGATTCACATCTACTATGAGTTCATCGGTCAAGATTGAAGAAGTATTCAACAGTGACATATGTAAGATTGAGTTAAGGGAATTTAGGGTTTGGTATTCTTCTATATGTCACCGATGCAAGGTGATCCGTCGAATCCGAATAGAGGATGAATTATTTACGACCGCAGTCGCGTGTCGCCAAGACCATCAATTTGCCCGAAGCCTTTTTTGCTGATTAGACACAGTTCCAATACCCAAGGAATCAACCGGTACCGTTACTGCTACTCCCAGCGCGGAAACCAAAGGCAACAACGGCGGAAGCTGCGGATCAAGTGAAAAGTACAGACAATGGCATTGTTTCCATCACATCAAGCATCAAGCCCAATGGTTCAAATACAGTACTAGTATATCTTCAAATAGTACATCACCAGAAGCCAAATCGGTTTTTCTCTGGTCAAGTCCGATTGCTACATGCATACAAGGAATCTACTAGGAGGTTAATCTAAGAATTAAGGAAGGAAAAGTTACTAGGTGGGTTCAACACGTGAATACCAAGAGAAGAGAGATCGATCAGAGGCAAGCTAGCAGCGTGCAAGTCCTGCAGGCTTTGATCGATACGGATCCAGAAAAAAAAGGAAAGGAAGTTTTTTCTCTTGCTGACACCAAAGAGAAGGGAGAGACACAGACTAGGATTCGGCCTCGGACGTCGTTCAGAGCCGCCTGCTCATCTTGCTCCACCGCTGCAGGATGCGCTTCAAAGGCTTTGGCCGCAGCCGCCCGCCTGCCGTGGTGGCGATCTTGTTTACGGCTGATCAAGCCTCACTGGACCCAGCCTTCCCATCTACTGCTGGGCCGCCCGGTTTGCCTCGACCGTCGACCCGCTGGTGCACCTAAGCTGCTGTACTCCGGCGTCGGCTCGTTTTTTGCCGCTTGAACCGCCGTCTCTACAACCCGGACTCTGCATGGCTACTGACACAACACGACTTCTACTATGATTCTGCTTGGCTTTGCCGGTTCGACCTGCACTTCGTGTCTCCTCCCCTTGCTGCGCGACAAACCACTTCCGCTACGGCCAGCGTTGAGTCGCCGCCGCTTCCAAGTCGCCCCAGCCTGGCGCTGCTTCTAAGCCGCCCGGGTTTGCAGCCCCGAACAGTCTCACTTACCTCAGCCGTCCGCCTGACCTGCCTCCGTCGTTTGCGCAAGTCGCCGAGTCACCGCCCTCCGCGGTCGTAGCCGCGCATCACCGGCTGTCTGCCTCCAACACATGGCATCACCGAGTCACCGTCACAGCCGGATTGAATCGCCGCCTCTCCAAGTCACCTCTGCCGGCTCTGGCCTCTACTGCGGCCCGCCGCATCCTACCTACGAGCCGGAGTCGCCCCCGCAACTATGTCCAGCCGCTTCAAGTCGGCCCTATCCTCGGGCGGCTGTCCTCCTGCTACGCTGCGCCCTCGCCCGTAGTTGTTGCGAGGCGCCTGATGATCCGTTGCGTGATGTGGCTCTTTTTCAGGGAAGACATTGACAGGGCAGGCAGAAGCAGACAAAAGAGAAGGAGAAAGACCTACTACATGCATGGATTATGCGGCCAGGGTGCTAAACACATGCATATATTATTCACTTTCCATGCACCTCGAGTACCTCACACACGGTTCAATCTACAATTTGATATTATGCTGCATAGCGTGTTTTCCTAGTTAAAACAGAGAAAGCCAGAGGAGATGTGTTCGCCCGACAAAACAGGTGTTGTTTTTCCTAAGAATTTTATCAGCACATATTTTGTTTGAGAACAATTACTCTGGTCTGTGATGTTTTTTCGCAGGACCATTATTCATTACAAAGGTGTCGCAAAGGGGTGTGCGCCAATATTATTTTTGCACTAGCACGTTCGTGCCGTGCTGTTGGACGGATACATCCGCAAGTCGCCGCCCCCGCTACATCAAACATACGCGACTAACTCATTGTCCGCGCCCGCGGCCGACTCGCCCACGTCCGTGTCGTTTCCAACGTCGCGGCCGACTCTCTTGTCTACACCGGTTTATAACACCATCGTCGACTCTCCCCGTCCGCATTGGCTTACAACGCTGCGGCCGGTTTACCCATGATTGATTCTAGCTTCACCATGGTGATCATCAACTCCGCGCAAAGGTGTTGCCACATTGTGCCTAGTGTGCGTCAGCATCATCACGCACTGGCGTCCACGCCCGCTTACTGATGGAATAGGTGTGCACAAGTCACCGCCCGTGTAGCTTAATCTACATCAACCCGCCGGAGCCGCGTTGAGCCGCCCTTGCCGCTTTTAGCCGCCCGGGTTATATTAAGTCGCCGGTCTGCCCGAGCCGCCGGAACTATATTGAGTCGCTGGTCTACTTGAGCCACCCCTATCGAGATAAACAGATCATCCGTCGTCTGAACAAATCAGGTGATATCCATCCAAGTTTGTTTTATTAGCACATGTTGTCTTTGTCAAAGAACAGTTTATCTGTGCCTTGGTCTGCAATATTGTTTATTCAGTGCAATTATTTATGACAAAAAGTGATATTATACCGCGAAGATGGAGGCACGCCAACATCTTTTGGCACAGGTGGTCGTCGTTACTCAACGGAGTACCACACCGGCTTACAACGTCGTGGCTGTCTCTCGCGACAGCGCCGGCTTGCAACGCTGTGGCCGTCTCTCGCAACCACGCCGACTTACAACGAGGAGGACAACTTGCCCGTCCGCACCGGCTTACAACGCCACGGCCGGTTTATCTGTCTGTGCCGCCTCAGATGTTGCGGTCATCTTTACCGTTCGTCTCTCGTGGCCTGGTCTACATCAACACATCAGGCCGCACCTATCTGCATGAGTTGTTTATTGCGTATGAGCAAGTCACTACTTGGGAAGCCCGGTTTTCTTCCAACAAATTGGAGGTAAATTATCATGTATTATCAGCCGCCGTCTGCACTGGATGACTCAATGGGCAGACGCACAAGTCACCGTCAATACGGTTTGGTTAACTTCAAACAGCCAGTTGAAAGGAACCATTGGTCGAGTTGCTGACACGGTTCATACGGGATCATTTATAACCCGCCGTAGTCACCTCAACCTTCTGTGGATTCACAGCGCGTTATCAACGCCAATGATATACACCTTCTACTATGGTCAAATTTGGAGAGTCTCAAGCCAACTCTTTGAGTCATCTTGAGACGGGGGCTACAATGGTATGGCTCGGCAAAATTTCCGGTTTCAATGGATTCAAGAACTCTGGGTCATTGGAGGGAAGGTAACCCGGTTCCAGAGGCTACCGCTATATTGGTGAAAAATTTAAAGGCCGTCAGAAAATTTCCGGCTTAAAAAGAAGGACTCCGGTTTAAAATCCGGTTCAAGAGACATCTCTCTCCCACAAAGCACTGACACTCTTAATATCTGGTTTAAAAACCGGTTCAAGGGAAATTTATTTACCGCAAGGCTTTGAAGCTCTCAAATCTAGTTCAAATCCGGCTCAAGGTAAATTTATCTCTCACAAAGTTTTGAAGCTTTCAAATCCGGTTTAAACTTCCGGTTCAAAAAGAATTAATCTCTCGCAAATTCTAGTTCTCAGAAAGATTAAAGGGTGCCAAAAAGAACTTGCTGCCATGATGCGCGGTTCAAACATAGGTATCCTGCCTTACGGCTTATTCTTATTATGGTCACTTGGGGGCTTCCTATTCAAACATAGGCCGTATTCGAACCAAAGAGAACATAGCTGTCGATACCCTTTTGATTGGCAAACTGCCGAACCCACTTGGGGGCTTCTTGATCGTATCCGAATCATAGCTCAACCCCTTTGGGAATCGACGTGGATCATATTCGAATCAGCGTCGCTAAACAAATTTTAAGGTCATTTGGGGGCTTCCTGTTCAAACATGGGTCGTATTCGAACCAAAGAGAACATAGCTGTCGATACCCTCTTGATCGGCATCGCCAAAGCCACTGGGGGCTATATGATCGTATTCGAATCTTAGCTTAACCCCTTTGGAACGGTTTACTGATCGTATTCGAATCAGAAGCCTCAAATTTTGTCTGTTTCTTGTACAGTTTTTTGGCAATCGCAGTTATTTGACTTTGTCTTGAGACTTTTTTGATCATATTTGAAAGCATCTAGGGAGTGGCTTCGATTCCACCGGCTTAACCTTGATCAATAAAGTTGTCAGCACATAACAAATATCATATGTGCCGGCTCTTATAGAGTTGAGTTATCAACTTCATGTCCGGGTCACATAAACCGGCGGTATCATTCAAAGGATCACATGGATCTTGTGATCTACTTGTGTGCAGGATAAAGACTACATTCGGGTGGTTACCCGCCCCGGCTTTTGATGTTAAATCGCCAGGGCATATGTTCTTTAAACTCTCTGCAGGATTTACAGAGCTACGACTTACATAAATGATTAAGTTCAAAGCCCATCATCAAAGATTGAAATTGGTGTCTCAAAAGGGTTATCAATTCTGGATTTTCTCAAAGGCTACAAGACGTCGGGTTACAAAAGTTTCGGCTTACAATGAATGCACATTAAGTCGTCATCGGCCAAGAGCCGCTAGGTATTTAAACTCCAGATTTACTTGTCAACCGATGAGGTATTCAAATCTTTAATAGCCAAAACTGGCTGGATTTTCATGATGATATTGAATGATTGAGGTTTTCATACCGGATTATATTATTCAAATCTTTAATAGCCAACATGGCTGGATTTTTATTATGGTTATCAGGAATTAATATTATGATTGAGGTTTTCAAAGTCGCTTCAGCGCAATGGCTATTATTTTATCAATGGATATGATTTATTCTACAATGGAAGGAATAGTCCCGAGTCGTTGCAGGCTTACAACCCGGCACTTAGGGGCTACATTATTCAAAGCTGAGAATATGCAAAGTCCCATGTCACTGCCAGCATGCACCATGGCACTTGGGGGCTAATGCAAAGTCATTTTTTGCTCAACTTATTGAAGACCTGACTCATCACATTCTAAATGAGCCGGCCCTTGGGGGCTACCATATGCTCCATATGCTCTTGTCGAAAATTCAAGGTACACAAGCCTTAATCCATTATATTGAAAGATCCACTACTCAGTTGGCAGAGTACAAAGCTCTTAACCTTTTGGACGTGGGTTCAAGCCCCATGGTGGAGATTACATCATATGATGTTATTATCAATGAATCATATACAAAGTCCCAGCTCAGTAATATCTTACTGAGCCGGCCCTTGGGGGCTACACTGGTTGAAATCTTTATGAGCATAAGGCAATTACAAGTCCCAGGTTGCTGCAAGCATGACAACCCGGCACTTGGGGGCTACAGGTGATATGCATATAAGGGAGGAATAACTTCAAATTCTCGGTTTTGAGCAAATCAGTTATGACCCAGTGCTATCAATTTTGACAAGCTGGCAATTTGGGCAATTATAACTCGCCAGCCTCTACATCTTTAAACCGGCGGATCACCGGATGAATCTTGAGTCCAATATGTTTATTAAGCCGGAGCTTTGGAAACCGACTTAAATGGATTATTTCTTATAATATTTCTCTACAAGAAAATAATATCAGCAAATTGATTATGAAGCTGGTCTATTGACCCGGATTTTTTTAGAAGAAGTATCTGGATTTTTTGCATTGATAAAGTTGAAACATATCTGCTAAGGAAGATTTGTTATGAGATCATGGACATGTATATATCAACAAGGAAATGACAAGGACTTAACGAAGATCAAATGCCGGCTCAGAAGAACCTGCGACCCAGCGTATTATCTATCAAAGTTGGTCTTGTTTTGCAGGATAAGTTTACCATGGATAAATCCAAGCTAAACTGGGGGCTAATGTCGGGGATATACCCCACGGTATGACCCGGACGCACTTGGCGGCTCACCAGAGACCCAACAGACATTTGACGACTCACTGGAGACCCGTCCGATCCTCAGCGACTTATTAGTGACCTGGCGGGCGGGTCAGACGATCGACAAGACTCAAGCCAGAAGGCTGGCTCATGCTATGGTGGGCCGACTTAAGAGAAAAGGCAGGATGAATATTTCCTTTACAAGGAATAAGACCCGGACTTGTATCCGTTTTGTAATAGAGAATAGACTAGTCCTAATCCTACTAGGACTCTACATGTAAACCGCCCCTTCAACTTATATAAGAAGGGGCAGGGCTCCCCAAAGAGGGACAGGGAACAAGAAACAATATCCAGGGATAGACACAAAGGGGGAGCCGGCTTATGCGGCGACTCTTGATGAGCATAATGAGACCTAGCCTCAAACAACATGTAGGGCTATTCCGGATGATGTTTCCCAGGGCCCGAAGCTGTCTAAATCCTTGTCTTGCGTGTTGTGTCTCTCGATTCCGCTCAACCCCTCTCAAGCTACCGCATAGATGCGTTGGCCTCGCGACTAAGTCCTGGCACTAAGGACATCTGACGTGTTAATTCCATGACAATACCCAATATAAACCAATAAAAATGAATGCAAATGACAGTGTGCTCTCCAGCGGGTGCTTTTAATAAGAAGGGTGATGACTCAACATAAAAGTAAATAGATAGGCCCTTCGTAGACGGAAGCAGGGATTTGTAGAGGTGCCAGAGCTCGATTTTAAAATAGAGATTGAATAACATTTTGAGCGGCATACTTTTGTTGTCAACGCAACAACTATGATATGGCTGTATCTTCCATACTACATGCATTATAGGCAGTTCCCAAACAGAATGGTAAAGGTTTATACTCCCCTAACCACCAACAAGCATCAATCCATGGCTTGCTCGAAACAACGAGTGCCTCCAACATACAACAGCCCTGGGGGAGTTTTGTTTAATTATTTTGATTTGCTTTGATCTTTTTGGATCATGGGACTGGGCATCCCGGTTACCGCCCTTTCTCGTGAATGAGGAGCGGAGTCCACTCCTCTTGAGAATAACCCACCTAGCATGGAAGATATAGGCAACCCTAGTTGAAACATGAGCTGCTCAAGCATACAAAACAGAATTTCATTTGAAGGTTTAGAGTTTGGCACATACAAATTTACTTGGAACGACAGGTAAATACCGCATATGGACTCATATGGAACAACTTTGGGGTTTAAGGAGTTTGGATGCACAAGCAGCATTCCCGCTTAGTACAGGTGAAGGCTAGCAAAATACTGGGGAGCGACCAACTGAGAGAGCGACAACAGTCGTAAACATGCATTAAAATTAATTCACACCGAGTACAAGCATGAGTAGGATATAATCTACCATGAACATAAATATCATGAAGGCTATGTTGATTTGATTCAACTACATGCGTGAACATGTGCCAAGTCGAGTCACTTAATACATTCAAAGGAGGATACCATCCCATCATACCACATCATAATCATTCTAATAGCATGTTGGCACACAAGGTAAACCATTATAACTCATAGCTAATCAAGCATGGCACAAGCAACTATAATCTATAAATGTCATTGCAAATATGTTTACTTCATAATAGCTGACTCAGAAATGATGAATCATCATATTTACAAAAACAAGAGAGGTCGAGTTCATACCAGCTTTTCTCATCCCAATAAGTCCATCATATATCGTCATTATTGCCTTTCACTCGCATGACCAAACGATGTGTATAATAATAAGAGTGCACATGCATTGGACTAAGCGGGAATCTGCAAGCATTCAACTCAAGAGAGAAGACAAGTAATATGGGCTCTAAGTTAAATAAACAATCATGCAAATAAGAGCCACTGAGCATTTTCAATATAGTCTTCTCGATCCCCAAAAGAAAGAAAAGAAAAGAAAACTATTTACACGGGAAAGCTCCCAACAAGTAAAAGAAGAACGAGAAATCTTTTTGGGTTTTTCATTTTAATTTCTACTACAAGAAAGGAAAATAAACTAACTAATATTTTTTTGTTTTTCTTAAGGTTTTACAAACACACAAGAAGATAGTTAGAAAAAGAAATTTAAACTAACATGGATAATACAATGAAAGATTGTGAGCACCGACGACTAGTGTGTGAACATGAATGTAAAGTTGGTGAGAAATACGTACTCCCCCAAGCTTAGGCTTTTGGCCAAAGTTGGTCTAATACCAATGACCGCCTGGCTTATATCCATAAGAGTAGCCGGGGTAGTACTGAGATGCAGAGGCAACCGCCTCCTGAGCAGCAGTGTGTTGGTGAGCTGCCTCCATTCCCCTCTCATATTCAGTTGCTTTTTCCCTGGTGACAACATATCTTCCTTTTGCCTGATAATCAAAAAGGTAGGGAGCAGGAAGAGTAATAGGGACGACGTTGCGTCTGTCATAGGTTAGTCAATAATGGAGGAATTGTTCATTCCTCTCAAGAAAATTATGATCAAACATAGCTTCTTTATCCAAATAAACAGGAGGTACAAGCATGTACCCCTCTCATGGAGCTATATTAAGAAAATTAGCCACACGGGTTGCATAAATCCCTCCAAAGAAATCTCCCTTTTTATTATTATTATGCAACCTACGTGCAACTATGGCCCCCAAGTTATAACCTATATAACCTGACACAACACTCTTGAGGACACAAAGATCAGGAGCACACATGTGACAAACTTCGTCCTTACTGTTAATGCATCTACCACTAAAGAGAGCAAAGTAATGTATAGCAGGAAAATGGATGCTCCCTCTGGTAGCTTGTGTTACGTCCCTAGATTCTCCTATAGTAATACTAGCAAGAAAATCTCAAACTTCAGATTTGGGAGGATTATTAATATTACCCCACTGTTGGAGTTTGCAAGCAGTTGTGAAATCCTCTAAATCCATGGTATAAGATGTATCATAAATATCAAACACAACACTAGGAGAATTACGCGAAGAAACATATTCGAACCTCTGCACAAAAGAATCAGTCAATTGATAATATTGGGGACACTTATCTTGTAAGAAGTACTCAAGCTCAGCATTACGCACATACGCGTCAAATTCCCCCTTGAAGCCTGCTTCAACCATAAAATTATTGGATGGCCACTCGCAAGCCCGTACATTTGCGTCCCTCGGCAAATTAACATCTTGTTCACGTATAGCAATCCTTGGCCCTTTCTTTACCGAGGAACCACCTTGGTACATTCTTCTAAGCATATTTCTTTTTCTGAAAATTTCTGAAATTTTAGTAACTTCAAAATAAAAGTGAATAAAACTAAACAAGATTGATAGCAACTACTCCTACAAGTGCCTAGAGCCTATGTCATGCATTGGAATTGCTTGGGACCTCAAAAATTTAACATGCAAGCTCAAGAACATGGTCACCTATGCAGCAAAAATTTGCAATGAATAAAGCACTAGAACAAAAACTATTTGGACCAATGGAGGAGTCACATACCAAGCAACATCTCCCAAAGCAGTTTTGCGAATGGAGCTTTGAGCTAAGAGATCGAAAATCGCAGCAAAACGAGCTAGAACTCGGGCTTGAGCTGGATGAGGATTTTTTTGGATAGAAGATGAAGTGTGTGGGTGCTGGCATAAGTGGAGGGGACCCACCAGGGCCCCACGAGACAGGGGGCGCGCCCTATAGGGGAGGCGCACCCTCCTCTCTCGTGGCCTGGTGCTTGCCCCTTTTGCGGTGTTTTCAGTGCCTAAAATCCTCAAATATTCCAGAAAAAATCATACTAAATTTGCAGGGCATTTGGAGCACTTTTATTTTCGGACTATTTTTTAATGCACGAATAATTCAGAAAACAGATAGATAATACTATTTTCGCTTTATTTAATCTAAATAACAGAAAGTAAAAAGAGGGTACAGAAGGTTGTGCCTTCTAGTTTCATCCATCTCGTGATCATCAAAATGAACCCACTAACAAGGTTGATCAAGTCTTGTTAACAAACTCATTCCGAATAACACGGAACCAGAGAAATTTTGAATAACACTAAGTTACCTCAATGGGGATATGAAAATCCCCAACAATAAGAATATCATACTTTTTCTTGACAGTAGGGAGAGGAAATTCAAAACTTCCAAAAATGATAGTTGGAACTTTTTCAATAGAATAGATGCTATGAACTTGAGATTGTTCCCTCGGAAAGTGTACCGTATGCTCATTACCATTGACATGAAAAGTGACATTGCCTTTGTTGCAATCAATAACAGCCCCTGCAGTATTAAGAAAAGGTCTACCAAGGATAATAGACATACTATCGTCCTCGGGAATATCAAGAATAACAAAGTCCGTTAAGATAGTGACATTTGCAACCACAGCAGGCACATCCTCACAAATACCGACAGGTATAGCAGTTGATTTATCAGCCATTTGCAAAGATATTTCAGTAGGTGTCAACTTATTCAATTCAAGTCTATGATATAAAGAGAGAGGCATAACACTAACACCGGCTCCAAGATCACATAAAGCAGTTCTAACATAATTTCTTTTAATAGAGCATGGTATAGTTGGTACACCCGGATCTCCAAGTTTCTTTGGTATTCCACCCTTAAAAGTGTAATTAGCAAGCATGGTGGAAATTTCAGCTTCCGGTATCTTTCTTTTATTTGTGATGATATCCTTCATATATTTAGCATAAGGATTTACTTTAAGAATATCAGTTAAGCGCATACGTAAAAAAATAGGTCTAATCATTTCAGCAAAGCGCTCAAAATCCTCATCATCCTTTGACTTGGATGGTTTGGGAGGAAAGGGCATGGGTTTCTGAACCCATGGTTCTCTTTCTTTACCGTGCTTCCTAGCAACAAAATCTCTCTTATCATAACGTTGATTCTTTGATTGTGGGTTATCAAGATCAACAGCAGGTTCAATTTCTATATCATTGTCTTTGCTAGGTTGAGCATCAACATGAACATTATCATTAACATTATCACTAGGTTCATGTTCATCACCTGATTATGTTTCAGCATCAGAAATAGAAATATCATTGGGATTCTCAGGTGTGTCTGCAGTAGGTTCACTAGAAGCATGCAAAGTTCTATCGTTTTTCTTCTTCTTCTTTTTGGAAGAACTAGGTGCCTCTAAATTATTTCTCTGAGAATCTTGCTCGATTCTCTTAGGGTGGCCTTCAGGATACATAGGTTCCTGAGTCATTCTACCAGTTCTAGTAGCCACTCTAACAGCAAAGTCATTTTTATTATTCAATTCCTCAAGCAAATCATTTTGAGCTTTAAGTACTTGCTCAGCTTGAGTAGCAACCATAGAAGCATATTTGCTAATGCGGTGAAGTTCATCTTTAACTCTAGCCAGATTACCACCTACGCGTCCTATCTCGAAAGCATTATTCTTTAACTCTCTACCAACATAAGCATTAAAACTTTCTTGTCTAGCCATAAAGTCATAAAATTCATCTAAGCATGGGCTATGAAATTTAGTAGAGGGTACTTCAACTTTATCATATCTACAGAGAGAATTTACCTTTACTACCTTTGTCGGGTTATCAAGACAATGTGGTTCTTCAGGCGGTAAATTAAGACCATGTATTTCTTCAATAGGAGGTAAATTCTTAACATCTTTAGCTTTAATACCTTTTTCTTTCATTGATTTCTTTGCCTCTTGCATATCTTCAGGACCGAGAAATAAAACACCTCTCTTCTTCGGAGTGGGTTTAGGAATAGGCTTAGGAGTTGGCTCAATTGGTTTAGGAATTACTTCAGGAACTGGCTCAGGAAGAGTCCAATTAGTTTCATTAGTCAACATATTATTCAATAATATTTCAGCTTCATCGACTGTTCTTTCCCTGAAAACACAACCAACACAACTATCCAAGTAGTCCTTGGAAGCATCGGTTAGTCCATTATAAAAGATATCAAGTATTTCATTTTCTTAAGAGGATGATCGGGAAAAGCATTAAGTAACCGGAGAAGCCTCCCCCAAGCTTGTGGGAGACTCTCTTCATTGATTTGCACAAAATTATATATTTCCCGCAAGGCAGCTTGTTTCTTATGAGCAGGGAAATACTTAGCAGAGAAGTAATAAATCATATCCTGGGGACTACGCACACAACCAGGAGCAAGAGAATTATACCAAGTCTTAGCATCAGCCTTTAATGAGAACAGAAATATCTTAAGGATATATAAATAGCGAGACTTCTCATCATCAGTAAATAGGGTAGCTATATCATTAAACTTGGTAAGATGTGCCACAACAGTTCCAGATTCAAGGCCATAAAAAGGATCAGATTCAACTAAAGTAATAATATCAGGATCAACAGAGAATTCATAATGCTTATCAGTAACACAGATAGGTGAAGTAGAAAAAGCAGGATCGGGTTTCTTTCTAGCATTAAGAGACTGCTGCTTCCATTTAGCTAATAATTTCTTAAGATCATTTCTGTCATTGCAAGCAAGAATTTCCATAGCAGCTATTTCATGCATAACATAACCCTTAGGAACAACAGGTAAAACATAATCATTGGGGGGACCTTCATCATCACTATCATCAATAATAGGTTCTTCACTATTTTCATTCCCCCTAAATCTAGCAAGTTGTTCATCTAGAAATTCACCTAATGGCAAAGTAGTATCACGCACAGAAGTAATTTCATCATGCATAGCAGAAGTGGCATCATCAATAACATGCGACATATCAGAATTCATAGCAGTAGCAGGTTTAGGTGTCGCAAGCTTACTTATAATGGAAGGAGAATCTAGTGTAGAGCTAGATGGCAGTTCCTTACCTCCCCTCGTAGTTGAGGGCAAAATATTAGTTCGATCGTCTTTCAAGTTCTTCATAGTGATCAACAGATATAAATCCTAAGTGACTCAGAGAATAGAGCTATGCTCCCCGGCAACGGCGCCAGAAATTAGTCTTGATAACCCACAAGTATAGGGGATCGCAACAGCTTTCGAGGGTAGAGTATTCAACCCAAATTTATTGATTCGACACAAGGGAGCCAAAGAATATTCTTGAGTATTAGCAGTTGAGTTGTCAATTCAGCCACACCTAGATAACTTAGTATCTGCAGCAAAGTGTTTAGTAGAAAAAGTGGTATGACAATAAAGGTAACGGTAGCAAAAGTAAAGATAAATGTTTTTGGGTTTTTGTAGTAGTTGTAACAGTAGCAACGGAAAAGTAAATAAGCGAAGAACAATATGTGAAAAGCTCGTAGGCAATGGATCAGTGATGGATAATTATGCCGGATGCGATTCCTCATGCAATAGTTATAACATAGGGTGATATAGAACTAGCTCCAATTCATCAATGTAATGTAGGCATGTATTCCGTAAATAGTCATACGTGCTTATGGAAAAGAACTTGCATGACATCCTTTGTCCTACCCTCCCGTGTTCAGCGGGGTCCTTACGGAAACTAAGGGATATTAAGGCCTCCTTTTAATAGAGAACCGAAACAAAGCATTAGCACATAGTGAATACATGAACTCCTCAAACTATGGTCATCACTGAGAAGTATCCCGATTATTGTCACTTCGGGGTTGTCGGATCATAACACATAATAGGTGACTATAGACTTGCAAGATAGGATCAAGAACACACATATATTCATGAAAACATAATAGGTTCAGATCTGAAATCATGGCACTCGGGCCCTATGACAAGTATTAAGCATAGCAAAGTCATAGCAACATCAATCTCAGAACATAGTGGATACTAGGGATCAAACCCTAACAAAACTAACTTGATTACATGGTAAATCTCATCCAACCCATCACCGTCCAGCAAGCCTACGATGGAATTACTCACGCACGGCGGTGAGCATCATGAAATTGGTGATGGAGGATGGTTGATGATGACGAGGCGATGAATCCCCCTCTCCGGAGCCCCGAACGGACACCAGATCAGCCCTCCCGAGAGAGATTAGGGCTTGGCGGTGGCTCCGTGTCGTGAAACGCGATGAAACTTTCTCCTTGATTTTTTTCTCCCCGAGACGGTATATATGGAGTTGGAGTTGAGGTCGGGAGGTGTCCAGGGGGCCCACGAGATAGGAGGGTGCGCCCTATGGGGGGGGGGCGGCCCCTGTCTCGTGGACAGCCCGTGGCCCCCCTGGCCTTCATTATTTCGCCAAAAATTCTTATTAATTCTGAAAAGTGCCTCCGTGGATTTCCAGGACATTCCAAGAACTTTTCTTTTCTACACATAAAACAACATCATGGCAGTTCTGCTGAAAACAGCGTCAGTCCGGGTTAGTTTCATTCAAATCATGCAAGTTAGAGTCCAAAACAAGGGCAAAAGTGTTTGGAAAAGTAGATACGTTGGAGACGTATCACCATCGTTCGATGCCCAGAAGTCGCCGAAATGGTCCATCACACCTATCATTTTTGACACCGAGGACCACCCTGATCGCACAACTGCGGTCAGGTGTTTGCCATTGTTGGTTTCCCCAACAATACGCAACCTCAAGGTGATGAAAATGCTAGTCGATGGCGGGGCCGGCTTGAAACTGATCTCGCCCGTTGTGGTCAAAAGGCTACAGATTCCTGATGGAGTCCTCGAGGAGACGGGCACGTTTCAAGAGGTCAACCCGGGAAGAAGTCAGTCGAAGGGAAAAGTCACGCTGCCTCGGACATTTGGAAGCGATCAGAACTATAGGACGGAGAGGATTATCTTTGATGTTGCCGAGATCCCCTTGCCCTACAACTGGATCCTCGGCCGCCCAGTATTGGCTAAGTTTATGGCGGCGGCACACTACACTTACAACACGCTGAAGATGCCAGGGCCAATGACAATCATCACCGTCCCCTCCGACAAGAAAGATGCACTGATCTGCGCTGACCAACTCTACCTGGAAGCAGTTGCAGCAGCTGCCGCCAAGGCACTTGCTCCTGCCGCTGAAGCTCCCCCCCCGGGGGGGGGAGAAGAAGACCGTTAAGACCTCTCGCACTCACTCCGGCAAGAGCACCTCTTCGGAGTGTAGTGCTCCCGCCGAGGATGTGCCGGAGAGCTCCATGGCAAGAGCAAGAAATCCGGAGCTGCACCACCAGAGACCAAGAAGGTGTCCGTCAAGGAGGACGGCATGGGTGGGGTTTTCACCATAAGCTCCACGCTCGATAGCAAATAGGAAAGCGCGCTCGTCGCCTTCCTGCGGGCAAATGTTGACGTGTTTGAATGGCAAGCATCCGACATCCCCGGTGTTCCCAGGGAGGTGATCGAGCACCATCTTGCTGTCTATCCTCATGCACGGCCCGTCAAGAAGAAGGTCAGGAAGCAAGCTCTAGAACAACAAGAGTTCATCATAGAGGAGATCAAAAAATTAGAAGCAGCAGGACTGGTGAGAGGAGTGCTCCATCCGACGTGGTTGGCCAATGTGGTAGTGGTGCGCAAGGCGAATGGGAAGTGGAGGTTGTGTATTGATTATAAAGATATCAATAAGGCTTGTCCCAAGGACCCTTTCCCGTTGCCGCGCATCGACCAGATTGTTGACTCCACGGCCGGGTGTGATCTGTTATCATTCCTTGACTCCTACTCAGGATACCACAAGATCTTCATGACGAGAGAAGACGAAGAGAAGACATACTGCTTTTTACGAATGCCTTTCAGGTTGAAGAGTGCTGGGTCAACATATGCAAGGGCAGTCCAGATTGGTTTTGAACCTAGCTACATAGAAATATGGAAGCCTATATGGACGACATAGTAGTCAAAACCAAGGACAGGGCAACCCTTGTACAAGACTTAGAAGAGACGTTTGCCAACCTGCGCAAGATCAATCTCAAGCTGAACCCTGAGAAGTGCGTCTTTGGCGTTCCGTCCGGCAAGCTTCTCGGGTTCTTTGTGTCATAGCGTGGGATCGAGGCAAACCCAGACAAGATCAAGGCTATCGAGCAGATTGAGTCGCCCAAGCGGATCAAGGATGTGCGTCGGCTCGCTGGCTGCGTTGCCGCCATGAGCCGATTCATCTCCAAGTCTGCCAAGCGTGCCCTTCCCTTTTTCAAGATCTTGAAAAAGGCAGGCCGGATGGAGTGGACCCCAGAGGCCGAGGCTGCATTGCAAGACCTGAAGGGATACCTTTCCTCTACACCAATACTAGTTGCACCTAAACCACAAGAGTCGTTGCTACTGTATCTGGCGGCGACGAATCAAGTGGTCAGTGCCGTGCTAGTGGCGTAGAGGGAGGTTGACGAAGAGGCGGTGGCAATGGCAGGACTGGCGGACGGCAAGTCAGAGACTCCCCCGGCAGGGCCTGGTGCCGGCAAGGCAAGGTTCCCGGCAAAGTCTGACGCCGTCAGGATAGAGCCCGCGCAGCCAAGTGGAGTGGTGCAGAAGAAGAAGATGATGCAGCGCCTGGTTTACTTTGTCAGCTCTCTCTTGCAGGGGGCTAGATCAAGGTACTCTGGTGTGTAGAAATTGCTCTTCGGCCTTCTTATGGCCTCGAGGAAGCTGCGTCATTACTTCCAAGCACACGAGATCACTGCCATCACCCGCCTCCCGTTGCAATGGATACTGCACAACTCAGACGCAACCGGAAGGATTGTGGAGTGGGCCTTGGAGTTATCAAGCTTTGGTTTGAAGTTTGAAGGTACTTCAACGATCCAGAGCAGAGTCTTGGTAAAGTTCATTGCAGAATGGACCGCGACACCTGACGAAGAGATCCAGGAGACCACTCTCCCCGGCAAGGAGGCAAGTTGCGACAGGATCATGTACTTTGATGGGGCCTTTTCGCTTCAAGGCGCAGGTGCTGGTGTACTGCTCGTCACGCCCACCGTAGAGCACCTCAAGTACATGGTCCAGATGCACTTCCCTAGGGAGATGTTGACAAACAACATTGCTGAGTACGAGGGACTGCTCACCGGTCCCAGGATCGCGGCAGACCTCGGAATCAAGAAGCTTATCGTCAGGGGTGACTCACAGCTCGTCGTCAAGCAAGTGAACAAGGATTATCAGATCCTGTTGATGGAGGTGTACATAGATGAAGTGAGGAAATTGGAAGAGCGTTTTGACGGTATACAAGCAGAGCACGTTCCCCGAGTGGAGAACAACATCGCTGACTACCTGTCGAAACGCGCTGCCCTCAAACTACCTGTGGAACCATGTATGTTTGTGCTTCGATTAACTCAGCCATCCATTGAGCCATCAATAGAGCAGAACAAGCAGAGGAAATCAGGACCCGGCAAGTACTTTCCTGCCGAGCTCCTCGGAGTCACCGACAAGGATGTTGCTTGGGACACTGCGCCTGCCATGGGGCAACAGACTCCGGCAGAGCGTCAGGCCCTGACCGTGGAGACAACCGTTCCCATGACAGAAGAGATTCCTTTAGTCCTTGCCATCAAGCCTCAGGCTCCGGCCTGGGCGTAGCATACCGTTCATTTTCTCCAAACAGGGAGCTTCCTGAGGAGCAGGAAGAAGCAGAGAAAGTAGCCCGTCGGTCTGCCATGTATCAGTTCGTCAATGATGTTCTATACAGGAAAAGGTCGAACGGTGTGAAATTGAAGTGCATTCCCCAGGAGGAAGGACTGGAGCTGTTGGCAGAGATACACGGAGGCATGTGTGGCTCCCACATAGGGTCGAGGGACCTTACCGGCAAGGCATTCCGGCAAGGTTTGTTCTGGCCCACAGCCCTCCATGATGCGACAGCACTAGTAACCAAGTGTGAAGCGTGCCAGTTCCATTCAAAGAAGCTTCATCAACCAGCTCAGGTTCTCCAAACAATCCCTCTCTCCTGGCCGTTCTCAGTCTGGGGGCTCAACATACTGGGCCCCTTTCCCCGTGCAGTCGGGGGCTTTGAGTACTTGTACGTTGCAGTCGACAAGTTCACAAAGTGGCAAGAGGTGGAGGCAGTGAGAAAGGTGACTGATACGTCTCCGTCATATCTATCATTTTTGATTGTTCCATGCCAATATTATTCAACTTTCATATACTTTTGGCAACTTCTTATACTATTTTTTGGGACTAACATATTGATCCAGTGCCCAGTGCCAGTTCATATTTGTTGCATGTTTTATGTTTCGCAGAAACCCAATATCAAACATAGTCCAAACGGGATAAAAACAGATGGAGAATTATTTTGGAATATTTGTGATTTTTGGGAGGAAGAATCAACGCGAAACGGTGCTCGAGGTGGCCACGAGAGTGGCCCACGCCACCACTCCAAGGGGGCGCGCCCCCCTATCTCGTGGGCCACCCGTAAGGCGGTTGATGCCCTTCTTTGGCCGCAAGAAAGCTAATTTTTGGAAAACGATCTGGGCAAAGGTTTCAATCCAATCGGAGTTACGGATCTCCAGATATAAAGGAAACGGTGCCGGGGCAGAATTCCAGAACGCAGAAACAGAGAGATAGATCCAATCTCAGATGGGCCCTCGCCCCTCCCAAGCCATGGGAGCAAAGGACCAGAGGGGAAACCCTTCTCCCATCTAGGGAGGAGGTCAAGGAAGAAGAAGAAGAAGAAGGGGGGCTCTCCTCCCCTTGCTTCCGGTGGCGTCGGAGCACTACCGGGGGCCATCATCATCACCGCGATCTTACCAACAACTTCACCGCCTTCATCACCAACTCTTCCTCCCTCTATGCAGTGGTGTAACCCCTCTCTTACCCGCTGTAATCTCTACTTAAACATGGTGCTCAACGGTATATATTATTTCCCAATGATGTATGGCTATCTTATGATGTTTGAGTAGATCCATTTTGTCCTATGGGTTAATTGATGATCGTGATTGGTTTGAGTTGCATGTTTTATTATTGGTGTTGTCCTATGGTGCCCTCTGTCTCGCACAAGCGTGAGGGATTCCCGATGTAGAGTGTTGCAATGCATTCATGATTCGCTTATAGTGGGTTGCGTGAGTGACTGAAACACAAACCCGAGTAAGGAGATTGTTGCGTATGGGATAAAAGGGGACTTGATACTTTAATGCTATGGCTGGGTTTTACCTTAATGAATCTTTAGTAGTTGCAAGTGCTTGCTAGAGTTCCAATCATAAGTGCATATGATCCAAGTAGAGAAAGTATGTTAGCTTATGCCTCTCCCTCAAATAAAATTGCAATAGTGATTACCGGTCCAGTTATCGATTGCCTTGTACAAATAACTTTCTCGTAACAAAAAGCTCTCTACTAATACTTACTTTATTGCATCTTTATCTAAACAGCCCCTAGCTTTTATTTACATGCTCTTTATTATCTTGCAAACCTATCCTATCACACCTACAAAGTACTTCTAGTTTCATACTTGTTCTAGGTAAAGCGAACGTCAAGCGTGCGTAGAGTCGTATCAGTGGCCGATAGAACTTGAGAGAGTATTTGTTCTACCTTTAGCTCCTCGTTGGGTTGGACTCTCTTACTTATCGAAAGAGGCTACAACTATCCCGCATACTTGCGGGTTATCAAGACCTTTTTCTGGCGCCGTTGCCGGGGAGTGATAGCGTGGGGTGAATATTCTCGTGTGTGCTTGTTTGCTTTATCACTAAGTAATTTTTATTTACTGTTCTTAGTTGTTTTCTGTCTTTAGTTATGGGTAGGAAAGGCAAAATACCAAAAAAATTAGTTGTACCTACTGAACCAGTGGTTGAAGAACCACTCAAAATCTATCACACTCCTGAAGCTTTTTATTTGGATCATCTTCGATCGTGCTCGTGCTGAAACCCCCACTAGTTTAGTTGAGGGCAAATCTTTAGATGAGCATGCTTGTTTTGTGCGACACCGTATATCTGAAAAAGGGAAATTATTATGGGATGAAATTCAATGTTTGCAATGCTATGCTTGGAATTTATGTGAAATATATGAGTTTACTTGTTGTTCTGAAGACCCTAAGAAACACCTACCCTATCAATGCTTGTTTAGTGATAATGGAATCGTATCTTCATATGCTAAGGGTGTTTAAAATTTCTGTGATGTTCAACAAATTGAAGAATTTGTTGCTTTTAAAGGCGCTTATGAGATTGCCTCTTTGATTGAAAAGTATGATGCTACTCTTTACAAATCTGAAAATTTTGACATATTTCAATATTGTTATGATAATTATGCTTCTAATTCCTATGTTAAACCATATATTGAGGACTTCTCCGCTGTCCAAGAAGAGACTAATATTTTGCAGGAAGCTATGGAAGAAGAAATTGATGAAACAGTGAGCTCATTGGATGAAAAAGATGATGAGGAGAGCGAAGAACAAAGGGAGGAAGAGCGTATTAGCTACCCGTGCCCACCTTCTAATGAGAGTAACCCTCCAACTCATACATTATTTAATTCCCCTTCGTGCTTACCGTAGGATGATTGCTATGATGTTAGGATCCCTTGAATTTGTTTGAAATATCCCTTTTTGATGATGCTTGCTATGCTTGTGGCCAAGATGCCAATATGAATTATGCTTATGGAGATGAACTTGCTATAGTTCCTTATGTTAAACATGAAATTGTTGCTATTGCACCCACGCATGATAGTCCTATTATCTTTTTGAATTCTCTTGACTACACTATATCAGAGAAGTTTGTGCTTAGTAAGGATTATATTGATGGGTTGCCTTTTACCGTTGCACATGATGATTTTGATATATATAATATGCATGTGCTTGCTTCTCCTACTTGCAATTATTATGAGAGAGGAACTATGTCTCCACCTCTCTATGTTTCCAACACGATAGAATTGCAAGAAACTGCTTATACTATGCATTGGCCTTTACTTGGTGTGCATGAATTGTTCTTTTATGACATGCCAATGCATAGGAAGAGAGTTAGACTTTGTTGTTGCATGATATATGTTACTTTGTGCTCACTACTAAATCACAAATCATTGTTAATTAAAATTGGCTTTGATATACCTTGGGATCCGGGTGGATTCATTACTTGAGCACTATATGCCTAGCTTAATGGCTTTAAAGACAGCACTGCCAGGGAGACAACCCGGAAGTTTTAGAGAGTCATTTATTCCTGTTGACTGCTCTTATATAGTTTTAAAACAAAAAAATAAAGAGGGGAACCTAACAACTTTTCAAAAAGGAAAGTGAAAGTAAGAAAGACAAGCATTGTTGAAGTGGGAGCTAGCCTTGAACTTTGTTCATGCTCACGGAAACTTTGTGAATCTTGATTACAGAAACTTTTCATCAAAAATAATTATCCCCTTGTACAGTTCCATTGTATTATAAAAATAATGTGCCAATGTTTTCCTTTAGGATGCTTACAATGCTTGTTGGTTTGTACGGTGCAGGACAGAAACTTTGGCTGTAGTGCTCGATTTTACATTTTTAACTGGAATGTCAAATTGTTCTGATTCCTCTTGAACTGTCTTGATGTACAACTTGTTTATTTTTCCTAATTTTGGTAGAATTTTTGGGGTACCATAAGTATGGTGGATGTTAATATTTCTACAGACTGTTCTGTTTTTGACAGATTCTGTTTTTGATGCATAGTTTGCTTGTTTGATGAATCTATCAATTTATATTAGTGGATTAAGCCATGAAAAAGTTATATTACAGTATAAAAAATGCAAAAACAAAATATGAATTGGTTTGATACAGTACTTAGAGTGGTGATTTGCTTTATTATACTAACGGATCTTACCAAGTTTTCTGTTGAAGTTTTGTGTGGACGAAGTGTCTAAACGAGGAGGTCTCGATATGAGGAAAAGGAAGAGAGGCAAGATCTCAAGCTTGGGGATGACCGAGGCACCCCAAGTAAATATTCAAGGAGACTCAAGTGTCTAAGCTTGGGGATGCCCCGGAAGGCATCCCCTCTTTCTTCAACAAGTATCGGTATGTTTTCGTATTTGTTTCGTTCGTGCAATATGTGCAAGTCTTGGAGCGTCTTTTGCATTTAGTTTTCATTTTTATTTTATGCACCATGCTGGCATGAAATAGTCCTTGGTTGATTTATAGAATGCTCATTGCACTTCACTTAAATCTTTTGAGTATGGCTTTATAGAATGCTTCATGTGCTTCACTTATATCATTTGAAGTCTGGATTGCCTGTTTCTCTTCACATAGAAAACCGCCATTTGTAGAATGCTCTTTTGCTTCACTTATATTTGTTAGAGCGTGGGCATATCTTTTGTAGAAATAATTAAACTCTCTTGATTCACTTATATCTATTTAGAGAGATGACAGGAATTGGTCATTCACATCGTTGGTCATAAAATCCTACATAAACTTGTAGATCGCTGAATATGATATGTTTGATTCGTTGCAATAGTCTTGCGATATAAAGGTGGTGATATTAGAGTCATGCTAGTGGGTGGTTGTGGATTAGTAGAAATACTTGTGTTGAGGTTTGTGATTCCCGTAGCATGCACGTATGGTGAACCGCTTTGTGATGAAGTTGGAGCACAATTTTATTTATTGATTGTCTTCCTTATGAGTGGCGGTCGGGGACGAGCGATGGTCTTTTCCTACCAATCTATCCCCCTAGGAGCATGCGCATAGTACTTTGTTTTCAATGGCTTGTAGATTTTTGCAATAAGTATATGAGTTCTTTATGACTAATGTTGAGTCCATGGATTATACGCACTCTCACCCTTCCATCATTGCTAGCCTCTTCCACTACTAGGAAAAGGGCTATAGATGGAAATGACACTAATGGCGCACCAGACATGTGGTGCGCCATTAGTATATACTAATGGCGCACCACCTTCTGATGCGCCATTAGTGTTGAAACTACTAATGGCGCACCCTGCCCACGGTGCGCCATTAGTACCAAATTTTTTTTTAACTAGTGCGCCTGTCCAAACATACTAATGGAGCATCCACTGGTGGTGCGCCATTACTAGTTGTAACTAGTAATGGCGCACCAGCCAGAAGGTGCGCCACTAATGTTATTTTTTTTATTATTGTTTTTATTCCTTTTTTCGCAAAAGTACTAATGGCGCACCACCAGGGGGTGCGCCATTAGTAACCTGGATTACTAATGGCGCATTTGTTGCTGGTGCGCCATTAGTAAGTGGGCAGCAACAAGATATTTTGGACAACCTCTCCTCCCACACTCACTTTCTCCCCACTTCATTCTCTCCACCGCCTCCTCCTTGTCTCGGGTGCCTCCTCTTTTTCACCTCATTTCCACCATAGATTCATTCAAATTAAGTGGTTAAGTTACCTTGTTTTGCTAGGTAAGTAAGGGGGGAAGCTATATTTATGTTGTTCTCCCTACAAAAATGTGCACATGCACTTTTTATGGCCTAGCTAGATCTATGTATGTTCGTGGTGTTGCATATGTTTGTGGTGTTGCATATGTGTTTGTGTTTGGAGGTGTACCGGTATTTGAAATGCGATAGTTGCCAATATTTTGCCGGAATGTTGATTCATTTCCGTTTCGGCGAGAATTTTGGCATTAAGCATTCTTTTTGGTCCTATTTTTAGGGAAAGTCATGCCAAATTTTTTCTTGGTTCTAAAATATCGTTTTGCTCTACCCCGCAGGCGACCATGGTCCGCACGATGACCGAAGGCATCGTGAATAGGTTTTTGAGGTCCGCGAAGGCCGAGATGCTTCAAAAGAACGAGACGGAGATAAGATGTCCGTGTCGAAGATGCAAGCTGAATAACCTTATTGCGGACCCGGATTCCGGGCAGGTGCGGGACCACCTGCTCTTGCGTGGTTTCATGGATGGCTATCGGTGGCAAGGTGATGAAGATGACTACGAAGTCGTCCATGGGGGCCGGGCAAGAAATGAGGAAGGGCAGCAAGACAACCACCGCGGCTCGGGGGGGCGAGAAGACGAAGAATCCCCAGGAGATGATCACGACGGTGATGCTGTACACAGTCATCATGTAGAAGATGCAGGACATGATGATGATGCCGGCGGAGCAGACGACGCTGGACCATTGATGGGCTGGGTGCAGGACTCTCATATTCAAGAGCTGCTTCTCAAGCAGACGGATAACGCAAGAGCTGCCGCCCGAGAGAAAGCCAAGATGGATCAACTTGAGTTAGACGTGGTTACTCCATTGTATGAAGGATGCAGGCCCGAGGATACTTGCCTGAAAGTAATGCTCATGGCTCTGGAGATGAAGGTAAAACACAAAATGACCGACGCATGCTTCGACGAGAACATGTCATTCTGGCACGAACGTCTTCCCAAGGGGAACAATTGCCCGACCAGTTTGGAGGAGGCGAAGAAAATCGTGTGTCCTCTGGATTTACCGCACGTGAAATACCATGTGTGCATGAACAATTGCATCATTTATCGGGACGAGCACGCGGAGTCTACCATATGTCCGGTGTGCGGTGTCACTCGATACAAGAAGAGGAAGAAAGCTCCTTGAAAAGTGGTGTGGTACTTTCCGATCACTCCTCGTCTGCAGCGGTATTTCGCGGACCCTAAGGTAGCAAAGCTCCTGCGTTGGCATGCGGATAGGGAGGAGAAGAAGCGAGAAGATGACGCAAATGATCCGGAGATAGATAAAAAAGACAAGATGCTGAGTCACCCTAAGGATGCGAGCCAGTGGCAAGCGTTGAACTTTGAATACCCAGAATTTGGGAACGATCCAAGGAACATCATGCTGGGCGCGAGCACCGATGGAGTCAATCCGTTTGGCAGCCAGAGAAGCACACATAGCACCTGGCCTGTGTTCGTGTGGATGTACAACCTTCCCCCCTGGTTGTGCATGAAGAGGAAGTACATTCACATGAGTATGCTAATTGAATATTTTTAAATTTCATGGACACTCGGTCTCGATCCCCCTCCATCTCGATCGCTATCCCACCTCGCCAGATCCGGTCCCCCTCGCCGCCGAGCACCCCCCAGTCCACCGGCCGCCGCCGCCGACCCCCCGCACCCTCGATTCCCCTACTCAACCGCCGCCGCCGACCCCCCGCACCCCGCGCACCATCTTATAAAAAAAATAAGTATCAAACAACTTTTTAAATGCTACTGTCTTAT